>NC_057808.1:272710308-272745260 GCF_018294505.1 Triticum aestivum
CTCTGCGGGCCGGCGGCGCGGGGACGGCGGCGGAGGACAGGTGTCGGCTCCGGATTGGACAGAGGCGGTGGCGGACATGTCCGGGCGTGAGGGTGGACGTGTCCGTCGGCGGGAGGAGGAAGAAGCTAGGGTTTCGTCCGCGAAAAAATGGAAGGGAAGGTGTTTATATAGGTAGAGGGAGCTAGGAGTGTCCAAATGAGGTGCGGTTTTCGCCCACACGATTGTGATCGAACGACCGAGAGCATGGAGGGGGTTAGGATGGGCTAGTGGGCTGTGGTGAAGGGGGGCTGGGCTGCAAAGAGAGAGGGGTTTCGGGCTACGCGGTTAACCGTTGGGGCATCAAACGACCTCCAAATGGAACAAAATTTGACGGGCGGTCTGTCGGTGCTATACCAAGGCCACTCGAAAAATCTCGGCCCATTCCGAGAACGTTTTTCTCCCACTCATGAAACAAGGACTGAGAGGGGCGACGGTCGCGTGCGAGAGTGTCGGATCGCGAAACGGACAACGGGGAAAAGGACCGGATGCAAGTTTTTAAAAACATGATGATGCAATGCAGATGATGACATGGCAAAATGCAACACGCAAGCACATGACATGGCAACGACGGCGAATAACGGAAGACACGTGGTGCATCGGATCCGGGGCGTTACACAAGCACAGGAGCCGGGCAACCCAACTATTGACCAAAGACACAATTCGAAACCAATGCATATATAGTAGTGTCCGAGAATGTTTTTGCCGAATATCTAAAGGTGTCCGGCGTTGCACTGTGAGACTTATGCTGGAAACACACAAATAGTTTAAAAATGCCATGGGCTTGGAAAACCAAAAAAACTTCAGTAAAAACTAGACGTCCAAACTACAACAAGTGTTCGGTGCCAAATCGAAAATTGGTCTTAGAAAAAAAAAGGTGCTTCTGTCGTGCTTTAACATGACACATCCTATCTCAAGACTCCAAGCGGGTCAGCCTATAGCTTCAACCTCCTATCCCGAAGGCGGAGTACTTCTTGTTAGGCCAGTTTAGTAAACTGATCTCTAGCGGTTTTGTGAGAGAAATTAGGCTCCCCGGCTAGTGACCACACACTCGTGTCGAAAAAGGGAGTGGTAAATAATAATAAAAAATTTGCAACGACTAAGAAGAAGAACACTTATTATAAAACGGCTCATATAAATTTAAGAGCCCCCAAGTGACTTGGGTAAAAGAATTTTATGTATAATGATTGTATGTACCGAAGTACTTATATCATATCTGTGTTCACCTGAACTTTAAACGCGTCTTAACCGACCGTCGGCTTCTCCCTCTTCGGTCAAGAGCCGAAAAGTGTTATGTACTCCACCTGTCGAGAATATCGACGGTGTTTCCAATAACCAGGCAATCAGGCCATAAGGCTGTAACAGACAAAGTGCGCTCAGGGAACTTATGCTATATTACTGACGAAATGTAAGAAGCATCATCGAAGAAAATAGTACCCCCACCGATACCTTTCTTCGGTTGCTCATTGCTACTATGAGACTTGTTCAATAGATTTTCTATACTCATGAGTTCCGTTGTGTGCCGACCATAATTGAAAACAATAAGAGCGCTAGCTTTCGGCTTCACCCAGTCTGGGGTCCGGCTCGGATGACCCGATCGTGACAATCGCAGAGGTGCTCCCTTTACTCCCTAGCCGAACAATCGAGAACGTAGGGGTAAACACAGGAGCGAGGCAACCCAGCTTGCAAATCGCTTAAGTCAACATGGTGCATATTGTGGCGTAATACATGAACAAGGAACGAAGCCGTACAAGTGTAATCATTTGCAAGAGGAAAGGCTTCATAAAGGAAGCCCCCAAGTAAACGGGGTATTTGAATTTGTGTGTCACAAACAAAGTTTTGACAAGGAGATTTTTTACAAGCAACTTTTTCCAAAAAAGTATAATGCTTGGTCGAACCGAACACAAGTTAAAATTTTAAAACTTTGAGCATGAAGGCAACTTAGCTGGTTAATGTGTTTGGTATTGATGACGCGGTCCGAGCTTGATGCGGGACAAGGTTCCATCCCCCAAGCCGGTCCCGAGGTGGCGGAGCGAAGAGCTCGTCACTCCAAAGTGGTGACATAGCACGGTCAATGCAGGCCGGCAGAGTGATGCCGAAGTCCCCGGCATGGGGTAATGAAGTGTTGACGAAGCCCCCCGTCCAGCCGAGGTGACGTGGTATGTCAGTACGCCGAGTTGACGATACTGCCCAACCCGGATCATTTTCCTGTGCACAAAAAATAGTGCAAACCGGAGATAATAGTAATAATAATAATAATAATCGTTGCATAATAAATAATTTATGCAAAGTGAGTAATAAAAGAAATATGGCTTGGCGCCGAAGTCAATGTCGATGCAGGGCGTCGGCGTGATGCGGTAAAGGCGTGGCAAAGCCTGAATTCACAGGTCGGTCCGAGTTCCGGATGCGGCGTTCGCCGGACTATGTACGGAAACTGACCGAACCACCATGCGACCGTCATTAATGCGGCCACCATTTGATAGACCTGCGTACATATGATGGACAAACAAGAGTAATAATTCCTTGGGAAAAATGAACCCAAACAAGCAAAAAATACTAGGATTAATAGCACCTGCTTTATTTGTTGTAGCAATCCGAAGAAAGGTGATTCCCAAAATTGGGACTCGATCCGCACACCCATTGCCTGACGGGCGATAAAGCGATGGCATGACGATGCTGGCAAAGGTTGGCTCGCCGAGGCAAAGCCCTCGGCCCAGCTAACGTGACGGAGCTGGTCGGCTAGTGACGCCGAAGTCTCCGGAGTAGGTTGATGAAGAGATGGCGAAGCCCCCAGTCCAGCCGAGATGTCGAAGCCTCGATGTCAGCCGATGAGTCGAAGTAGGTCGGCGTGATGGACACCGGCTTGAAGGACCAACAGTGCGGCCCTGCCGATGCAGGTCGTGACGTGGTCAATGCCGGCTTGATGAAGTGACCGTGCGGCGATGCCGGTGTGTCCGCTCCGTGTAATCCGTGGGGCGGCGATGTCGGTGATGATTTATCCTTCGCGATGTTGAACTCTTGTTCGGCTTGCCGAGATGATGATCCGAAGAAGTTGAGCTTGGCTCAGCAAGTGACGACGTGTCTAGCGCAGGTCGGCAGCCTTGGAGCAATATTGCCGAACTGGTTTGACACCAGCATCATGGTGAAGATCATGTTCAAAAGATTTTAAAGTTAGTGGGATGTGTTCGGGAACAAAACACAATACCCAATACAAAACTTCCTTCAAAAAGGATGTCCGAAATCCCGTTCATAAAAAAGACGAACTCGGGTCGGATTCGTTTTCGCGCAGAAAACAGATCTGAAAAGTGATGCACTATTCAGAAGGTTCCCGAAGTTTGGACGGTCGGATCGAGCTGAAATTTTGAGGGGTGGTAGATATAGGAATTCCGCAGCCGATCAACGGTTGGATCTTCCAAAGGACGTCCGAGCTAGAAGCTGGACACCATGCCCTAAACTCGTCCAGATTCCCGTCCAGATTTGACACGGCTCCGGTATATCGCGGATTGCCAGAGATTCCTCCATCGGAACACGACGAAATTTTCCAGGGTTGTTGTAGACTCAATTCCGCACAATTCCACCGAAGCAATCGTTAAAACGACACTTGAGGAGGCGGTGGCGGCGGATACAAGTTCGCTGTCCAGAAAAATAGCACGGTCGCCCGAGGGCAATGTTGATGTTGAGCCCCTGGGCTCCCTGGATGATTCCTCCATGATCTTGATAGAGATCGGAGTTGATGTTGATGAAGGCCCTCATCCGAACATGATGATCGGAGGTAGGGCACAGTCCTCAGTCCAGCCAAGGTGACCGGCCGAGCCGGTGACGAAGAAGCCGACGTCGCAGTCGATCTGCAGTCGAGCCATTGATCCTTTTGCCGATTACACAGTGGAACTCTCAATGAAAGCACCAATGTCGGTGTCAAAACCGGCGGATCTCGTGTAGGGCGTCCCGAACTGTGCGTCTAGGATCGATGGTAACAGGAGACACGGGACACAATGTTTACCCAGGTTCGGGCCCTCTCGATGGAGGTAATACCCTACTTCCTGCTTGATTGATCTTGATGATATGAGTATTACAAGAGTTGATCTACCACGAGATCGTAGAGGCTAAACCCTAGAAGCTAGCCTATGATTATGATTGTTTTTATGTCTATCGACTAGCCTGGCCTTGGTTTATATAATGCACCAGAGGCCTAGGATAACAAGAGTCCTAGCCGAATACGCCGGTGGGGAGGAGTCCTTGTCTTGATCGCCAAGTCTTGTGGAATCTTCGTTGTATGTGGCAGCTGTCCGAACTGGCCCATGAGTATACGGCCATGGGGGTCCTCAACCCAATCTAGCCGATCGGGAGATGACGTGGTGACTACCCCCTAGTCAAGGACACCGTCAAGGGGTACGTCACCGCCGAGCCGCGGCTCGTCCAGGACACCTCCCAGGTGGAGCTGGACTACATCGCCGCTAGGGCGGCGGAGGTGAAGCTCGCCGAGGAGGCCGGCAGCGTCGGCAGCATGGAGGACAAGGCCGCGGTGGAAGCGGAGGAGAAGGAGCTCGCCCAGTGGGCGGAGGCCGCCGGGGAGGCCAGCTGCGCCGGCACCGGGGCTCCTCTTGTTGAAGACGTGGTCGGTGAGTCGTCGTCGGAGGAGGCCGAGGAGGAGGAGGCCGTGGCCGTTGTCGGTGTCAAAACCGGCGGATCTCGGGTAGGGGTTCCCGAACTGTGCGTCTAAGGCGGATGGTAACAGGAGGCGGGGGACACGATGTTTACCCAGGTTCGGGCCCTCTCGATGGAGGTAATACCCTTCTTCCTGCTTGATTGATCTTTATGATATGAGTATTACAAGAGTTGATCTACCACGAGATCGTAGAGGCTAAACCCTAGAAGCTAGCCTATGGTATGATTGTTGTTGTCCTATGGACTAAACCCTCCGGTTTATATAGACACCAGAGGGGGCTAGGGTACACAGAGTCGGTTACAAGGGAGGAGATCTACATATCCGTATTGCCAAGCTTCCCTTCCACGCCAAGGAGAGTCCCTTCCGGACACGGGACGAAGCCTTCAATCTTGTATCTTCATAGTCCAACAGTCCGGCCAAAGGATATAGTCCGGCTGTCCGAGGACCCCCTAATCCAGGACTCCCTTAGTAGCCCCCGAACTAGGCTTCAATGACGATGAGTCCGGCGCGCAGATTGTCTTCGGCATTGCAAGGCGGGTTCTTCTCCAAATTCTGAGTATCTGTTGAGTAGTGTCCGGCTTCCCATAAATGTTGCACTCCTTGGCTTCCGCGCCTAATAATGGCTATCTTCCATGTGTCGAGCGAATGCGAGAAGCCAGGGCGTTTTTACATTTGCCACCCTAGCCATGTGAGTAAATCGTGTATTAAAGAGACGGGGATTCTCAGATCCGGATCACACCATCCTCCCACAGCGAGTATCTATCGGAGCGCGCCTAGAAAAATCCATTCCAACATGGCCAGCCATCCCAGCTCCTCCTCTCGCTCCCGTAGCCCCAAGCCCGGCAATTGGAAGAAGTGTTCCGTCCCTCACAACCAATTAGTAGAGTTATAGACCCAGGAATTTCTCCCTCCAGCGCATATGGTCCCCGTTCGAGCCGGGCTCACCACCTACAATGGCGGGGAGCAAGTGGAGAGTTTTCCCAACCCATCCATGGGGGAGCGGGTATGCCTTGTCCCTTATTTATTAAGAGGGCTTGGATTTCCAATTCATCCGTTCCTCCGTGGGCTCCTGGAGTTCTACGGCCTCCAGCTGCATAATTTTACTCCCGCCTCCATATTACACATCGCTGGCTATGTCGCCCTTTGCGAGCTGTTTCTGGGCTGCGAAGCTCATTTCGAGCTATGGAAGAGGCTATTCTGCTTCATACCCCGTACACAGGAGGGGTCAATATACCAAGTGAGCGGAGCCGAAATATGGCGCATCGCCAGAACCGGATACCTGTCCGGTACTCCGAAGAAGACATCCGAAGACTGGCTTTCGGAGTGGTTTGATATGGAGGACATCCCCCTTCCGGACCCTATTCGGATGGGCCTTCCTGAGTTCGACAACGCTCCCCTGAAGAAACGCCGCAGTTGGCGCCCTCGGAGCCCTCAGGAGGAAGATAACGGGGAAGTCCTTTACCTGATGGGTCGGATACAGATGCTGGCCCAGTCAGGATTGACAGTAATCGAAGTTATGTCAATATGCATAATGCGGGGGGTGCAGCCACTTCAATATCGAGGGCAACCCATGTGGCACTTCAACGGAGAGGACGATGCCACCCGCTGCGGTCGTAAGGGACTGGATTCGGTCGCTGCTCTAGCAAAAAATTTGTCCGATTTGTACAAAGGAGAGGAAAAGGAGTTCATCCGCATCAAGCCACGGGATGGATTCTCTATGTACAACCCTCCGAGCTGGGTGAGCTGCTACTTTTTACTCCAGACCTTCCCGCATTCTTTGTCATAAATATTTACCTTGCTATTTCATAGCAGGAACTGCGAAAAGCCATGAGGGAGGTCCACAGCCCGCCTCCACAACCAGAGGACCCTGACCGGGCCCTCGACCCCGGACTCGAAGAGGATCCGGACATATTTGTGGAGCTTATTGACAGGACGTTCTATCAATTGAGCTGCGATGATGCCATGGTGGCCATCATAGCTGATTATCCTGGACTACTCCCTGCATCGCATGTAAGTAAAACCGGGGTCCCAACTTCCAAGAAGGATCCCTTTTTCTGCACTTCACCTACTGCCCACATATGGTGTCTTACAGGGAAGGCCCTCGGGACGCCATGCCGAACCCGCGGTGCCTCACCCACAAGGGGCACCGAAGCCGGGTAGGCTTAAAAGGAAGGCGGTCAGGACTGAGATGCCGTCGCAGAGGTATGAAACAGAACCCCGCTCCGTGGTTGTCGTCTTTTAAAATATAATGACATCCATGTTTCCTAGTAGAAAAAACGCTCGCCGGACTATATCCGGAGAGGTTGCCAGTCACGCCTCCACCAGTCGGGCTCCAGAGCCGGACATAAAGGCGGACGCTAACATGGGGCCAACGCCAGAGGTTCCTCCTACAGAGGATGCGGATAGGCTATCCGCTACAAATTTCGAAGTGGAGAGCGCCATGAATCACAGGCGTCGCCGGGCCGTACTCCGTGACGCTTGTTTCTCCCAAGAGGCATTCGATGCCTTCAACTCAGGAGACGCGTGCATCCGAGCTCCTCAAAATGGTCTTGCCAGAGCCACGGACCAGTATGTAAAGGATATATGGGTAAGGAAATCTAATAATTATGTATATCAGTAGCCCCTGAGACTTGAAACAGTTGACACAACTGATTTAAGGATCATTATTTGTGCAGGTTCTTACGGAGAAGAATACCCAATTGTCTCAAGAGCTGGAAGAATGCAAAGCCCAACTACGGGCCGTAGTTGCCGCAATGAAGGAGTCCGAGAAGGCCCCCTCTGGTAACACTTGTCTCTATCAAAAAGAATGACATGTACCGGTTAGTATGCGGCATGCATGCAAATCTAACAATAGATTCTGCAGATGATCCCGGGGTTAATCCGGAGGTAGTGCAAGGGGATGAGCAACATGCTCAACGACAGTTAAAGGCTGGCGAGCGCGTGCTTAAGCAGGTTAGGCAGGAGAAAAACGATCTCCAAGATGCCAATATCCGGCTGAGTGTTGAACTGAAAGATGTTCGGGCCCAACTTGCTGACTCCGTAAAGGACAATAAGAGGCTTCGACACGGCATTTTTAGTAAGTGCTTGAACAAACTTTTTATTGAGTTCGGCGAAGAAACCGGCTAACAGAGTTATATCTGTAGGTATGCTGACGGGTCATCCCGCAGAGGAAATGCCCGGGTCTGTAGGTGATCTTCTGCCAGAGTTCTCACAACTGCACGAACAAGTTCGGCGGGTGATGCAGGGCATTGCCCAAGCCTTGTGGCCATCCGCCTCCCCGCCAGGAGGCCTGGGGGAGCTTATAGAGAAGCTCAAGGGAGCGCGGCGGCGCTTCCGATTATGGAAGATATCAGCCTGCCGACAAGGTGCGAGGGAAGCCTGGGCCATGGTGAAGACGCGATATACCAAGGCTGACCCGAACCACATGGCCGAGGTCGGACCTGTGGGGCCTGATGGGAAAGAGATCCCCGCCAGTTTGGTGTATGACCAAGTAGAATTAGCCGCAAAGTATTCCCAACAGGATTGTAGGCTAGACAGCCTATTGGATGGTATAGAAGAAGAATTTAGTCAGTCTAAGTGACGGTGTACTTCAAGTGACATGCATTGTCCCTAGCCGGATTGTAAATCAATTGTCATGGCAGACCTTTTCGCTTCGACCTATGGACCCGACAGTCCGGAGTGTATCCGAATACCCGCTCAGTTATGAAAACCGGGGTACGCGTGGAAACCAGGCGTAGGGGTCATAAGTGCTTGAACAGACAAGTACCCAACTAGCTATGTTATATTACATGGATAGTAAGAAACATCTTCCAGGGAGAATAGTTCTGTTAAGGGTTCCTTTCCCTGGGTACGCATGCCCTAATGTGCATGTCCGAGCTGCAAGAAAAGACGCAGGATATAAACATCTGGGGGCATGTATTACAATAAATAAGGGTCATCTTTTGTTCATCGACCGAGTATTCCCTTAAGAATGCTAGCTTTCGGCTTCACCCAGTCTGAGGTACACATCCGGCTGACCCGGCAGTAACAATCGCAGAGGTGCTCCCCTTATGCCCTAGCCGAATTAACGGGAACGTAGGGCATAAACACAAGAGCCAGGCAACCCAGCTTGGCCAAAACTGAAGTCATATCGATGCATATAATGGCGAAAAAAGGTACATGTGGAAGAATAACACATGTGTGGGGCATAGAGCCCGGAAATAGTTATATTAAGCTTCTATATAAGAAGCCCCCAAGTATAATGAGCGCGGCTAGCGCGTCAATATTGTGTAGTCAAGACACTTTTAGCCTTTTAATGCCTTGAAGAAAAAGGGAAGAAAGAAAGAAATAAATGACAGATAACGGATATATAAAAAATTGACGGAGGTAAGGAGACGAACATAGAGTCCGGCACTAGGCGTAGAACCTTCGGAGTCTGGCTGCGTTCCATGGGTTTGGCTCGAGTTGATTGTCCGATGCATCCCGCAGACGGTACGCTCCACCGGTCAGAACTTGGTCAATAATGAAGGGACCTTCCCATTTGGGCTTGAGCTTGTTCTTTTTCTTCTCCGGTAGGCGTAGAATGAGTTCACCAACGTTATAAGTTTTGGCCCGTACTTCTCTGCTTTGATACCTTCGAGCCTGTTGCTGATAGAATGCGGAACGGGCTTTTGCCACGTCACACTCCTCCTCCAGGGCGTCCAAACTATCCTGCCGATCAAGCTCGGCTTCTTTCTCTTCATACATGCGCACTCGAGGTGAGTCATGAATTATGTCGCAGGGCAGTACCGCCTCTGCGCCGTACACCATAAAAACGGTGTGTATCCGGTCGTGCGGTTCGGTGTGGTCCGCAGCCCCCATAGTACGTAGTCGAGCTCCTCTACCCAGTGCGTATCTGATTCCTTTAAGGATCGCACTAATCTGGGTTTAATGCCGCTCATGATAAGACCATTTTCTCGCTCGACTTGACCATTAGTTTGCGGGTGATAGACAGAAGCATAATCGAGCTTAATGCCCATGTTGTTGCACCAAAGTTTTACCTTGTCGGTTGTAAAGTTCGAGCCGTTATCGGTGATGATGCTGTGGGGGACGCCATAACGGTGTACTACCCCAGATATGAAGTCTATCACCGGTCCGGATTCGGCCGTTTTAACTGGTTTGGCTTCTATCCATTTGGTGAATTTATCCACCATGACCAATAGGTATTTTTTCTTATGGCTTCCCCCTTTAAGGGGTCCGACCATATCAAGCCCCCAGACCGCAAAGGGCCAAGTGATGGGGATTGTTTGGAGAGCGGTAGGCGGCATATGGCTTTGGTTTGCAAAAAGCTGGCAACCGACGCAACGTTGAACGAGGTCCTGTGCGTCCGCTCGGGCCGTTGGCCAGTAGAAACCTGTACCGAAGGCCTTGCTTACAAGGGCCCGGGCTACGGCGTGGTGGCCGCCAAGTCCAGCATGAATTTCTGCCAAAAGCTTCCGTCCTTCCTCTTCAGAGATGCACCTTTGAAGGACTCCGGTAGCGCTTTTCTTATAAAGCTCTCCCTCGTGGACCTTGTAGGCTTTAGACCGCCGCACAATGCAGCGTGCCTCGTTTGGGTCCTCGGGTAGTTCCTGCCTAGTTAGGTAGGCCAGGAATGGTTCTGTCCACGGGGCGATCACAGCCATAATCACGTGGGCGGAAGGTGTTATTTCGGTGGTAGAGCCTCCGATTACTTCAGGTTGTTCGGGGTCTGGCGTTGTGTCCGGGTCCGGACTATTATTTCCGATCTCTCCTTCCCATACCACAGATGGCTTAAACAGCCTTTCCAAGAAGACATTAGGTGGGACCGGGTCGCGCTTAGCGCCGATGCGGGCAAGGATATCTGCCGCCTGATTGTTTTCCCGGGCCACATGGTGGAATTCAAGCCCCTCGAACCGAGCTGACATTTTGAGGACGGCGTTCTGATAAGCCGCCATTTTTGGATCCTTGGCGTCGAAGTCTCCATTTATTTGAGATATTGCGAGGTTCGAATCCCCCCGCACCTCTAGGCGTTGAATGCCCATGGAGACTGCCATCCGGAGACCGTGTAACAGGGCCTCGTATTCTGCTGCATTGTTGGAGTCTATGTATAGTATTTAGAGTACATACTGGACTGTATCTCCGGTGGGGGATGTCAGTACGACACCATCCCCTAGACCCGCCAGCATTTTAGAGCCGTCAAAGTGCACGATCCAATTGGAGTACGCGTCGTATTCTTTAGGGAGTTTGGCTTCTGTCCATTCGGCGACAAAATCAGCCCGTACTTGTGACTTAATGGCTCGCCGTGGTTTATATATTATGTCGAACGGGAGGAGCTCAATAGCCCATTTAGCAATCCGGCCCGTGGCATCGCGGTTGTTTATTATGTCGTTGAGTGGTACTTCAGAGGCCACCGTGATTGAACACTCTGAAAGTAGTGTCGTAGTTTCCGGGATGCCATGAAGACCGCGTATGCTATCTTTTGATAATGTGGGTACCGAGATTTGCATGGAGTGAGGACAGTGGATACATAGTATACCAGCTTTTGAAGTGGGAACTTATGTCCGTCCGTCTCTCGTTCGACGACGAGCACTGCGCTTACAACTTGGTGAGTTGCCGCTATATATAACAGCATTGGTTCGCCGACATTTGGCGCGGCCAAGATTGGGTTGGTGGCCAAGATGGATTTTATTTCTTCCAATCCGGCCGTGGCCGCATCCGTCCACTCGAAGTGTTCGGTGCACTGAAGAAGGCGATAAAGGGGTAGTGCCTTTTCTCCTAATCGGGAGATAAAGCGGCTTAAGGCAGCCACGCATCCAGTTAATTTCTGGATTTGCTTGAGTCTGTTGGGATAACCAACTGTGACAGAGCTTGGATTTTAGCCGGGTTTGCTTCATTTCCTCTATTAGAGACGATGAAGCCTAAGAGCTTTCCGGCGGGCATGCCGAAGACGCATTTTTTTGGATTGAGCTTGATGTCGTATGTTCGGAGATTGTCGAACGTGAGCCTCAAGTCGTCTATTAAGGATTCGACGTGTCTGGTTTTAATGACCACATCGTCTACGTATGCCTCCACTGTTTTGCCGATCTGTGTCTCCAAGCATGTCTGAATCATGCGTTGAAAGGTTGCACCGACGTTTTTGAGCCCGAAAGGCATCGTGTTGAAACAGAAGGGGTCGTATGGAGTGATAAATGCCGTTGCGGCTTGATTGGACTCTGCCATCTTAATTTGATGGTATCCGGAGTATGCATCGAGGAAACACAATGAGTCGTGTCCTGCGGTGGCGTTGATAATTTGGTCGATGCGAGGGAGGGGGAAGGGATCCTTTGGGCAAGCCTTGTTAAGGTCCTTGAAGTCGACGCATAGGCGCCAGGATTTGTCCTTCTTTGGTACCATCACCAGGTTTCCTAGCCAGTCCGGATGTTTTATTTCTTGAATGAATCCGGCCTCCAGCAACTTGGCTAGCTCCTCTCCCATGGCTTGTCGCTTAGGCTCAGAGAAGCGCCGAAGAGTTTGCTTGACCGGCTTGAATCCCTTTAGGATGTTAAGCCTATGCTCGGCCAGCCTGTGTGGGATTCCTGGCATGTCTGAAGGATGCCAGGCAAAGATGTCCCAATTCGCGCGCAAGAACTCCCGTAGCGCAGTGTCTACTGTGGGGTTTAACTGTGCCCCGATGGATGCTATTTTTGTAGGGTCCGTTGGATGGACTTGGAATTTGATTATTTCATCCGGTGGTTTAAAAGAGGTGGACTTGGATCTTTTGTCGAGTATCACGTCATCCCTGTCCACTATGGAGCGCAGCGTAGTTAATTCCTCGGCCGCGTGGGCTTCGTATAACGCCTCGAGGGCCAGTGTGGCTGTTTTATTTTTCGCGCGGAGTGCTATGTCCAGATCACTAGCTAGAGTGATAATTCCATTGGGCCCAGGCATTTTGAGCTTCATGTACCCGTAATGGGGTATAGCTTGGAAGATCGTGAATGCCTCCCGCCCTAGAAGGGTGTGGTATCTGCTATTGAACGGGGCCACTTGGAATGTGATTTCTTCGGACCTATAATTCTCCGGCGTGCCGGATACCAAATCTAGTGTGATTTTCCCAGCACATCGTGCCTCCTGACTAGGGATGATTCCTCTGAAGGTCGTGCTGCTTTGCTCAATGCGGCTTCTGTCTATTTCCATTTTTCGAAGAGTCTCCTCATAGATGAGGTTCAATCCGCTGCCGCCGTCCATGAGCACTTTAGTAAGTCGGAAGCCATCCATAATTGGACTAAGGACCAAGGCGGCTGGTGCTCAGGCTGTTCAGAATTTAGGTTCGTCACTGGCATTGAAGGTGATAGCCGTATCGCTCCATGGATTTATTGCTGCTACGTGGCAGACTTCGGCAAGGTTGCGGAGTGCTCGCTTGTGCCTATTATTCGAGGCGAAGGTCTCGAAGACTGTCAATACTGTATTGTTGCTCTCCACGGGATGGTGCTCTGCGGTATTGTTGATGAGGAGATCCTCACCGCTCTTGGCCACCTGCCGGAGTACCCAACATGCTCTAAGGCTGTGTGTTGGCATGGTATCCGCTGTACTGTGAATTTTGCATGGCCCATTAAGCCATCCCTCCAATACGGTTCCATGCCCTGTAGTGGGCTTTTGCTTCTTTGTAGTTGGGTCGGGTGACTTACGAGAGTACACCCTTTTAGTTCGGACTGGGGGTTTTGTCAGAGCCGGAGGATCCCAGAATTTTGTTTGGGTTTTCCAGGCGCTTTCCATCGCATAGTACTTCCGTACTATGGTCGCCAAGTCAGCGAAGTGTGCTATGTCACGGCGACTTATGGCGTTGAGGATTCCCTTGTCCATGCAATTATTGCAAAATAATGAAATTGCGTCTTCCTCGCGACAGTCCTTGACCTTGTTCATTACAAGGAGGAATCTCGCCCAATACTGTCTCCTGGGGCTCTTGTCTGATGTGGTAAAGATCGCTTATATCTGGGTGGGTGGGTGGGTGGATTTAAGTCCGAACCTTGACCCAGTCTGAGACCCAGGGGCGGAGGAGTTTCCGATCTTAGAAGTTCGGGCTCCGGGATATTGCCCAATAGGTCTGGCCCGCTGCCTGATTCTAGGTTCAAGGTTTGGGCCATGTCCTCCCGTAGACGGGTATCCGGCTCGGAGAGCTCGGGAATCCGGACATAATTTGTCCTCAAGATAGAGGAAGAATCGCTGCATTTCTCCTCCACCACTGCTATCTGATGGGTGACCGGCGGGGAGTTAATCTCCCTTTGGTCGAGTTCAAGCCCGATCTGATCATAGTCCGTAGCGACTCCCAAGGCGGCGATGCAATCCAAGAGCTCGTTCAAGGAAGAGAGCTCTATTGGATCCAACTGCTCGGTGAATTCCGAGCCGACGTGGAGGCTGTTTTCGATGACCCGAGAAGTCATCGTCGGCGCAGCGGCCGAACGGGCGGTCATGACGAAACCGCCTAGTCGGAGAGTTTGGCCTACAGCCAGGGCTCCCCCAAAGGTGATGTTTTCCTTGACAACGAGACGAGCCATCTAGCCTTATGATGACGGCACAGTGGATCAATGAAAGCACCAATGTCGGTGTCAAAACCGGCGGATCTTGGGTAGGGGGTCCCGAACTGTGCATCTAAGGCGGATGGTAACAGGAGGCGGGGGACACGATGTTTACCCAGGTTTGGGCCCTCTCGATGGAGGTAATACCCTACTTCCTGCTTGATTGATCTTGATGATATGAGTATTACAAGAGTTGATCACCACGAGATCGTAGAGGCTAAACCCTAGAAGCTAGCCTATGGTATGATTGTTGTTGTCCTACGGACTAAACCCTCCGGTTTATATAGACAACGGAGGGGGCTAGGGTACACAGAGTCGGTTACAAGGGAGGAGATCTACATATCCGTATTGTCAAGCTTGCCTTCCACGCCAAGGAGAGTCCCTTCTGGACACGGGACGAAGTCTTCAATCTTGTATCTTCATAGTCCAACAGTTCGTCCAAAGGATATAGTCTGGCTGTCCGAGGACCCCCTAATCCAGGACTCCCTCAGCCGTCGACCCTCCAGCCACGGGGAGAGGAGGGGTTCTGCGGCGGGCCACCTCCGGCGAGCTGGTCCGGCCCGGCAGGGCCGTGCACCTACGGAAGGCCCAGGAGATGTCCGCACGCCAGACGAGGGCCGCGGTAGCGAAGAAAGTGGTGAAGGCCACGGTGGCGAAGGAGAAGGCATCCGCTTCTTCCTCGGCAAAGCGCGTTCAGACGCCACCTCCTTCCCCTCCTCCGGCAGACGTTGTCGCGGGGGTCACCTTTGACTTCAGGTCCCTCAGCCCAAGGAGGAAGAGGAAAGCAACAGAGGAGGAGGTGGATGACGAGTAAGTATCTTGCTCTTTTCTGTCATCTCCGTCCCCTCAATCTGTACCGCTTGTCTTGACTTGTTTTCATCTTTACAGGGATGCGGAGACGCTGGCCCAGAGGGTGAAGAGGGCCAAAGCCTCGGCGGGCGATCAGCCCTCGGCGGGTACTTCGAGGGCACCACTGGTGGTGCTGAGCAGCCCGGACAGCAGCCCCCGGCACAGCCCCCCAGCGTAAGTTCATCCTTCACCCCTCGTCAACGTGTGTTGGGGGCACGATCTCCTGGTGCTGACCTTGTCATAGTCGTAGGAGGAGGACAGCAGCAGGATGAGCCACAGAGGGCTACCCCTAACACGCCGCCCCTATCGACCACGCCGCCCCGAGGGGCGTCCCCGACAAGGGCGCCAAGCACCGAGCCCATGCACACGGAGGAGCGGGAGGAGAACTCGGGTGGCGGTGGCTTTGCCTCGGCGCCAAAGTTGGCGAGGAGGGGACCTCTGCTCCGCAGCCCGGCACTGGTAAGCCGCTCGCCTTTCATCCATGTTCTTTTTCTTTTCTTGCTGATTCTTGGTCTTGGCTTTGTCTCATCCCCTTCTTGGTGTCCAGATCGTCCATCGGCGGACCAGGAGGACATAGACGCCATCATTGAGGACGTCGCCAAGGACGCCGCGGCAGAGGCCGAGAAGGTCGCTGCCGAGGAGTCCGCCAAGGGTGCTGCCAAAGACGCCGCCAAGGGGCCTGCCAGGGAGCCCGACAAGGGGTCTGCCGAAGATGCCGGCAAGGCCGCCACCAAGGAGGAGGTGGTCGATGACCAGCCCTCCTCCTCTGCTGCCTCCAGCTCCGGCAGGTATCTGAGGGTGACCGACGACCTCTTCGTCCACCTCCCAGGGGCGTCCAGCTCCAGGGCGCCCGTCGAGGGAGAGGTGTTCGACGAAGAGGTGCTTGCCACCGCCGGGCTCGAGGTCGTCGACGAGCCGAGCACCGCTGGCGACGGCTCTCAGGAGGAGCAGCTTCTCCAGGCCATGGGCGCCAATTTCCGGAAGCTCCAGGCGCTCCATCGCGCCCGCCTGGACAAGGCCAAGTCCAGGATGGCAACGGTGGACAAGGCGGAGGTGGACCTCAAGGTGCGCGTCACCGAGGCGCGGACTTGGTTCCGCCAAGCTAGCGAAGAGCTGAAGGCCGCCCAGGGCAAGCTGGCCAAGCGCGACGTGGAGGTCACCATGAAGCTGGCCGACATCGAGAAGGCCCAGGAGACGGCGGAGGGCTTGGCCGCTGTAACCAAGGCCGCTCGGACCCAGCATAATGCCGTGCTGAACTCCCAGGAGGAGGACCACGCCAAACGCGAGGCGGACGTCGATGCCAAACTCCACGCCAAGGACAAGGAGGTGGAAAAGCTTGTCGCGCAGCAGACCCAAGAGCTGGAGCAGAGGCACAGGGAGACGCTCGATGCCCAGGCTCTGGTTCACACCAGCAAGGTGAAGGAGCTGGAGGTGCAGCGGGACGGGCTGAAGGAGCAGGCCCTAAAGCTGTCCCAGGAGAAGGACACGCTCAACGGCGCCCGGACGGAGGCACAGGGCGCGGTCGTCAGCAGGGCCGGGGAGCTCTTCGAGGCCAACAACTCCATCAAAGACCTCAAGCTGAAGCTGGAGGGCCTCGAGGAGATGCTCTCAGAGGCCAAGGCTCGGGAGGAGACCCTGGCCAAGGATCTGGAGGCCGAGAAGCTGCAGCGGAGGAACGAAGCCGCCAGCCACAAGGATTTCGTGGAGGGCGAGAATCGCTGGATCAGCCGCCTCGAGGACGTTGCCGGTAGGATCACCATGCAGCTGGCTACCATGGGGACGCCAAATGTGAGGTACGCCCCAGAGCGCAGCGGGACCACCAACGCCAAGCTGACCCTGTTCTTCGCGGGTGTCCTCGGGGCCCTGGAGCAGCTCCACTCCAACCAGGAGGCCTCTCTGGCTGATGAGTCCCGGAGGCTCTGCCGGGGTGCCATGACCAAGGTCCTCGCCAAGGTGGCGCACTGGAATCCTGACCTCGACTTCGGAGCTGCGCTGGAGAGCCTGCTGCATGATGCGGACATCGCGACGCTCAAGGAGCGTACCAGGCCCATCATCAGACGCATCAACGGAATCCAGAGGGTGGAGGGCCAGCGCCGGGATTAGGCACCCCGTTTCTTTTCGTTGCTCCAAGTTAACAACCAAGACGATTTTTATCTTTAGTTAGAACTGCGGCAACAAGCGATGTAATATGACCCCGCAGTACTCTGGATACAATGCATGTTATTTTCCTGTTCGATTTTCCTTTGTATGTCCACCCTATGTTAACTGGGTAGGCTTGCCGGCGCGTAAACCCAGGGCGGCGTCTTGAGGACGGATCCCCATTGGCCTGCCGGGTGTGCCTGCTGCCGGGCAAACCACCTCACCGCCCCCGACGCGGTCGCTCGAACTGTCGATCTTGACTCGAGTCAAAATCGAGAGCGTTGCCAGGCTGTGGAAGGCTACCCTGCCACTCTCGACGCGGCCGCTTGAGCTGTTGAGCAGACTCAAAACAGAACAAAGGCGTTGCCAATTGCGGGAGGGCCCCTTTGCGTGCAGGTTTTCCATACATAGGCGGAATCTCAGAGGACGATAACCTTATGTATAAAAGGAAATTGCTCAAAGCTCTGGATGACTTAGCTTTTCTGTTGCCGCGCTTGCGTCCTTCGCGCTTGCAGGTGGCTTAGTTTTCTCCTGGTCGTCTTCTTCTTGGGAGCCATGGCGATGAAGAACTGCTAGGCTAACTACTAGACCAGATTCTCACAACTGCGCCCCCTACCTGGCGCGCCAAAGATGTCGGTGAGAAACGACACCTATGGGATCACAAGAATCCCTACTACGGTTGTCGGGGCGCGGGATTGTGAGAACAGCAGGATTAACAGTCAGCACAAGGATCGTTTACCCAGGTTCAGGCCGCGAGGATGCGTAAAACCCTAGTCCTGCTTTGGTGGATGTATTGAGTGTTCTTGAGCTCTCGAACTAGCTATGGTGGCTGTGTAGTTCCAAAGAGCCGAATCCCCCTCTAGTACGCCATGGGCCTCCTTTTATAGTCGAAAGGGGCTCCCACAGTGGCACACAGGAGGTGGAAAGGCCTACAGTACTATGAGCTTATCGCCCGTATTGCAGGACAAGACGCATTTAATGCGTAGCTTAGGTGTCCCTTAACTTTATTGGGGACGGGAACGAGGCCTGTCCCATCCGTTGCCGCCTCGCCTTGCTTCGACACGTGCCCAAGCCAGCGGTGCATGTGGCGCCATGCAGGTAGGCAGCTGAGGTGGCGCGGTGGTAGGGTCTTCATGAAGATCTGCATGCCACCACGCAAGTGCTGAGGCCGCCCGTCGCCACGCAGGTGCCTACCCAGCTGGTTGAGCTAGCAGCTGCTTGGGGATGGCGGTGGAGTCTTGGTCGACGCGGGCCTGGCTGTGGCCCCGCTGACGCCCTTGGCAAGGGCCTTGCCGGGGGCCCGGCAAGGGTCTTGCCGTGGCGTTGCGGTCGTCCCCGGCAAGGCGCTTTCCGGGGGTCTTGTGGATCTCCTCGGCAAGGATCCTGCCGAGGGTCGCCGTCTTCTGGTTCTCATCTGATCTCATATCTCTATGGTCTTGAAAAAGATTTGCATGCTACCACGGAGGTGCCTCCCGAGCCCTAGTTCCAATGTGGTTGGTTGAGTTGGAACCCGAGGGCTCAAGGGTGGCTCGCTCTGTTAGCATCGGGCAAGTTGCCCCGGCAAGGCTCTTGTCGGGGCCGCGGAGGCTGCCCCGGCAAGGGCCTTGCCAGGGGAGCCCACCTCGCCCTCTCGCTCTTTGGTATCTTTGGTCTTGGCGTTGCCTTGGCCATCTTGTGCTCCCGCTTCTCTCCGGCTCCCTTCCCCTGCCCTGCTTAGTGTGGCCGTGGCGCGCGGCTCCGACTGCCCGTGCACAAGTAAAGGGGTACAAATGTGTGCCCCTACTTTTGTACACCGACACATACGTAGAACATCAATGTTTGTTGTACCCCCCTTTGTTAATATAATGTTTTTATATTACCACATCCTATTTAATGGATAACATGTAATATTATTTTTAGTACATTAGTGGGACCGGCTCGTTAGCACGTACTATTCGCCTTCACTTACTGGTGGGTTCCATGTGTGCTCTCTCTCTCCTCCCCTTTCCGCGTTTAGACACACGGGCAAACACGAAGAACTCGTGGGCGATGTTGCCGTTGACCATATCTGGACGCGTTCACAAGTTACGGCACCTGTTTCACCTACTAGTAGTACTAGTCAATGTGTACGTGCAATGCACGTTAATTTGGAAGTATATTAAGTGCATGCGGATATTAAGTAGGATATTATTTGCGTGTTATTATGTGATTAGCACTATTTTTGGCATGAAATTAACTGCACGCTAAACCTGTCGAGTGCTTGACATTGAAGCAGTCTAGGTCGTTGGATGAGAAGGAATACATGTGGCTTGATGACGTTTTATATTTAATTTGATACGGCTCTAGCAGAACATCCAATCGATCAAACCATAGATTTCATTCAGTCTGACTCCGACTTTACATTCATACGACAATCGATCTAAAATAAACGGAAATGATAAACATTCGGATTTTAAGCATGGCAATCTGAACGTTTTTCATGGCAAACTTAGATTACACGGCGGCGGCGGGGGCGTCTTGCGGTGGGAAGCGGCTCCTCTGCCGTGCTCTGTGTGTCATCGGGCCACTGACCGACGACGACGGCGGCGTCTTGCGCCGTTGTTGGCGTACTCCTGGACGTTGGCCCTAGCTTCAAGGAAGGCCACAATGTTCTGGACTTCGGTCTCCAGGAGCGAGTCAACTGGCGGGAGGAGGCGACTGGCGTTGGTGCAAGGAAGCGGTCAAAGGTGGCCACCCATGCCACTGAGGGGGGCACTGGCACCGCACGGGGACATGCGCTGGCAAGGCGCGACGGATACATTCGTGTGCATGGGCATCGGCACGAGTGCGCACGTCAGTGCACGCGCAGGCGCATGCTCTGGCAGGTGCACGGGTGTGCGCGTCAGTGCGCGCGTAGGCGCATGCGCTGGCAGGTGCACGGGCGCGTGAAAGTCGGTGGGGACCTCGTGGAACCCCGTGGCATCAAGCTCGGCGACAATGTGCGGCTCCCAGCCCATCAATGCCACGGGGATGGGCGCTGGCGCAGTCAGGGCAACGGGAGCCGGAACGGGAGCGGGGACAGGCGCGGCGTCTTCCCGCAAGGCCAGTTCAAGCTCGTCCCAAAGCGCCTTATGTTCTTGAGACTCCGGCTGGGTGTCTTCCTCAGGAAACGGGAAGATTAAGGGCAGACCATCCTGAAGCGGCATGGCGTACGGTTAGGTCAGGCTGGTTGGAGGTAGACGATAGGAGAATCATAGAGAAAGAGAGAAGATTGTAGCGATACCGGGTAGTGCGGGGTTGATTTTAAACTGCGGCGCCGACGACGTTAAAAGTGGGAGCATTTGGGACGAAGGTGGGCGGCGGAGCCTGGTCAAAGGGCTCGCCTCCCGTTGAGCCTGTGCAGCAGTCTTCTCGCACACCTCCCTGTTAGCCGGCGCAGCGGTCTGCTCGCACGCCTCCCGTCGACTCACACGCTTGCTCGGACGGCACCTGCCGATGAGAAGCGGGACTCGTGGCGGCACGTAAACGCCCACGGTTTCAATAGTGAAAGCGTTCGCCTTAACGTGACAGGTCTTTGTTCAAAAATACCTTGGCTCTTCATTTGTGCAACTTCTCATAAGCAGCTTGTCTCAAATTGAAGAAAAAAATCACGTAGGAATATTTGTGCCATATCACGTGACCATGCTCAGTTTCATGAATTTCTGGTCACTTTTGGATTTTCCGAAATTTAAAATCCAGGATTCAAAACAATATCATAACCTGCATCATGCAATAAATTTTCAAGTGATACATCTTTCCTGTTGTATTTCTTAAGGAAGGATTTGGCAAACATTTTGCTTAGTTAGACTTCAGACAAGTTATATATGCAGAGTAAAAGGATAATCCCTCCGTACCAGTGCATTGCCTGATATATTAACTAAGTACTAGGCACGAACAAACGGGCTCAATTCTGTGCTCATCCTGGTGGTGTACTCCTATTAGTACTAGGCAATGCAGTTGACGAGTGACCTTGGGTAGCGGCGACCGAGGGAATTGAACCTTGCTCGGCACGGTAGGTAACGTTGTCTAGTTACTAAATCATCCCTCTATTGTTCATCGGTAGTCATTATGGACCGGGGACATGAGGGGAATTTCCTAGGGCTAGAATTCTGGCCGCCAGATATTTCGACTCAAAACGGGAGGCTCGACTGGTGGGGGTTGGCTAATGTGCGTACCACGCACGCCACCAGAAGGACACGAGCCCCTTTTTTTAGGATCAACATGAGCCAAGGTCTGGCTGGTACGCCGTTGGGTCCTACCATTCGGGAATACGAAAGGAATCTTTTAAATTGCCGAACGAATCTATGTGTATTATAATGCCCGTATTTTCCTTGCAAATAGTAATCTCCACGTGGTAATTGATTTATGACGAGTTCTTGAATTAGAGTGAGTTTGTGATATAGTGA
The DNA here is from genome assembly GCF_018294505.1 of Triticum aestivum. Classification (NCBI taxonomy): domain Eukaryota; kingdom Viridiplantae; phylum Streptophyta; class Magnoliopsida; order Poales; family Poaceae; genus Triticum; species Triticum aestivum. The sequence continues at coordinate 272,731,932 of NC_057808.1, forward strand.
TCTCTATGTGGATTTCACATTTCATGGTATCCCTAGTAAGTTTTTCATTGCAAATTCAAATTTAAAAGATGAATGGTATGGTGGTGAGAAAACTTTGTGTGTATCAAGCATATGACCACACACACACACGCACGCACACACACACACGAACACAACAACAATCCAATAAGTATAGTGCATCTATTTTTCCAAACCATGCATGTATGACACGAATTCAAAAATACTCCTTCTGTTCCTAAATATTAGTCTTTTAGAGATTTCAACAAGTGACTACATACGGAGCAAAATGAGTGAATCTACACTCTAAAATATGTCTATATACATCCGTATGTGGCAGTCCATTTGAAATCTCTAAAAAGATTAAGGCCTCCTTTGGTTTAGAGGAATCTTGTAGGAATTTCATAGGATAGGATTTCTATAGGAAAAATTCCTTTAGAGCCTTTGGTTTGTAGGAATAGAATCCTATTCCTATGAAGGAATTCTTCCTATCCTCCACATTTCATAGGAAAATAAACATTAGCCTAGACTTAATGGAAAAAATCCTATGATGTGAATCAAAGGGCATATCCTTTCCTATTCCTACTCATAGGATTTGAGATGCATGTCATCTCATTTCCTATGACTTTCCTATTCCTACAATTTTCCTACCCTATGAACCAAAGAAGGCCTAATATTAAGGAACGAAGGGAGGAAAATGTAAGACATGCATGGTCCTCAATTCAATATTTAAAATGAACAGGAAACTGAAACATGAATATTAAGTCTAGTACTACAGTACATGCAAATGTTGTGTTTAGGCGGAGCTATGTAGATTGTCGGGGGTTAACCCCTCGACCTTAGATAAAATTGTGAGGCTGTGTTTAGGATTGTTTAGATTATATTTTTTCCCACCCTCCCAAACACTGATTGGTTCTGCACCCCCTCCTCCTCGGGAGAATATCATGTGCCCCCACACCTTAGATGCTATATGCTGATACGAGTTGCTTGGAGCTTGTAGATATAGCAACTCACAGGATGTCTTAATATTTTTATAGGAAACCTTAATGAGTTTGAGAATTGCACACAATTTGTACAAAAACTACTCAGATGCCCTTGGATCCCATATCCGATGACCTCGAAGCTCGTATCACCGTAGCATCTAAGATGAAGGAGGACATCATATTCTCCTGTATGTAAGAATATCATGTGCTACCACACCTTAGATGCTTTGGTGATACAAGCTCTTCGGAGCCGTTGGATTTGTGACCCAACAACTCCTGGGTGGTTCAAATGTTTTTTTTGCAGAAAAGCCCCCAAAGAGTTCGGCCACTGCTTACAGGCACAAAGACTGCTCATATGCCATTGGATCTCGGATCAAAAGACCTCGAAGCTCGTATCACCGTAGCATCCAAGTTGCGAGAGCACCTGATGTTTTCTCGCACGGGAGAATATGAGGTGCTCCCGCACCGTAGATTCTATGGTGATACGAGTTCACGAAGATCTAATGGCTCACAGTAGGAGGTTTGAATGTTTTTGCAATATACGCCTGAGAGAGTTTGGGAATTGCGCAGAAAGTACAAGTACTACGCATGTGGCATCTGATCACAGATCATACGACCTAGATGCTCGTATCACTGTAGCGGCTAATTAAGCTACGAGAAGCACCTAATATGAGCAACGAGGAGCCGTTGGATCCAAGATGCAGCGGCACACACGAGGCCTGAATGTTTTATTTGCAAAAAAAACCTTGGAGAGTTTGGAAATTGCGCATAATTACAAAGACTACTCCCAAGCCATTGGATCTCAGTTCCAACGATGAAAAACTCGTATAACCATAGCATCTAAGCTGCGGGGTGGATGTGATATTCTATGCCACTGTCATTTTTGTTCGTAAACTTGCAAAATATGTGTAACTCGTGACGTTACTTGTCTAACCATGCAAAGTGTTTCTTCAAAAAAAACATCCTACACTGAAATATCGGAACAACACACGGGGTCCCACTTGTCATTGATCAAATTTGGACCTAAAACTAACAAATCTGAAAGACGAGATTCGAACTGGCAACCTGGACTACAAAGCGTAAGTAGATAGCCTAAAACAACAACGGTTGTTGGCTTTGTCCCATAACTTGATTTTATACAATATTACGTTGAGTAGAGTAGAGGGAGTGGCTCGTCAACACGTGCATGACCGTTGACCCACTTACTGGTGGGTCCCAGGTCTGCGATCTCTCTCTCCTCTCCTTTAGACGCACGGGCACACACGAAGAGCGGCGCTAGCTTGCCGTGGTGTTATTGTAACTAAAAAAGCTTGGAAAATAGAAGAATCGCCTAGAACAAGAGATGTTGTGGCTGGTCAAGACGGAGCTAAACACACCTATCCTCCGTGCCACGTTAGCATGATGAAGTTGTGTGGCTAGTGGGGTGTTTTTGACCGACTGGCTGGATCCCGAGGTCGAACCATAGGTACTACCTCGGATACAGTATATTTTTACACGCACATTTTTCCTTTGTGTCGAGACGTGGCACACCCTACCGCGCAGTTTTGGGGTCCTCCTGGGTGGTGCACGCATATATTCTTCCTTGCCGAGACATGGGACGCCCTACCGCATGTTTTCTGGGTCCTCCTCGGTCGTAGCGCCGAAGCAAGTAAATGAGTCGTTAAATCACGAAAGACCACCTTTCCTGCTGAGTACATCAGTGAAGCACCATGGCTAGCTAGTTGGGCTAGTGCGACCGATTAGCTAGGCCGCCGCCACATTTGTTTTTTCACCCCTTTTTTATTGCCTTGCCGGCAGGTAAATTTAAATATCCACTGCGGCGTTGCTCTGGTGTTTGGGTGCGGCAGGTGCGGCTGGATTTTTAATTTTTTGATTGACAGGAGCAGGCGCGACAGGAATTTAGTCACGATGACTCCGCCTGTAAAACCCACTGCTCGCTGATGTGAAAAGTCGTCGACTGGTGTTTTCCCATGGTGAAAACCAAAAGACTCACCCCGCTCCTCGGCTGGCTCCCTCCGCCTTCCCGTAGATTGCATTGCCTTTCAAACGTTTTGCCCCCTTTGCTTCCTCTCCCCATTGCTTCTACCTGGTGCCATGGCACGCAGCAGATCACACAGTTTGAGGTGAGGCACCTGACACAGGAGCTCCAGGGCAAGGATGTGGAGCTCAGGGCCAAGGACGTGGAGCTCCGTGAGCTCAAGGAGGAGAGGAGTGCCATGCTCCTTCGTTATGTGCGGGAGTTCAAGGAGCTTCAAAAGCGGCAAGCGTCCACCACAAAGATGCTCGAGGCGTCAGCGGTGTTGCTGCAGAAAGCGAGAGATACGATAGGCCGTCAGGGGAGCCGGCTGGAGCGTGAGCGGGCCGATCATGACTAGGTCCAGGATCGCCTCAGCCACTTGGTGGACCAAGTTGCCACACACGTGTTGCGGCTGCGCGATGCCTACCGTCGTGCCAGCGCGGCCATGCCGGTCGTCAGGCTAAACCCGTTCGACCACCCCGTCGACTTCAACAAGCTGCGGCTTCCTGACCTGGTCTCCTTCTTCACCTATATCTTCGAGGAGCTGAGCCGTCTCCGCACGATGATGGGGGCGGAGATGGACAAGGAGGGGTTACTGGCTGCCGTCGCCATTGCCGGGCGAATCCTCTAAGGGCTTCGTCACCGGAATCCATTCGTGCCATTGGACGCCGTCTTTGATGAGCTGGCTCCCGTCGACCGAGAGCGGGCTCTGCGGGCGGTTGCACCCTACATCACCAACGTCGTGCGCCTTGAGAAGCAGAGGGACTTCGGTGGTGTTTAAGGCATCCTCTGCATGGGCATGTCCATGTCTCGGCGCAACTTGACCGTTGGATCAAACTCAGATGATGCAGATCGGTCACTGTAGCAGAAAGTGTATGGGTGTGTTTGGTTGCATTCTCATCTCAATATAGTTGTTCCCTATTTGTGTATTTATGTTAACCTACTAGTGTGGACTCATGCACCCTTCATGCACTCTGCCAAACACCCAAAAGTGGGTCGAGAAGGGAACTTTTGCACCCATCCCGTGCACCCTTCATACACAACACTGATTCGTGCTTCATATGGTTCATGTTTTGTGGAGTACTGTAGCACCGTACTCTCCGTGCGGTGTAGACCTAGTTCTGTTAACATCGATCTCACCGTTCATTCTCGACCGCACAGTCGAAAAAGTGGTACTATGTTACATTACTATTCATATAGTTGACGTGCGCACAACATCATTTGTTATCGTCATATCTTACTACACTAGCAACAAGATTATGTAGTACTAACGTATGAACGACTGCACATGCCTAGTAGTAGGAGCACAGTGTATGTTCAAGTGGCTGCCGTGTTTCGCACTCCTCCGTCGTAAGAGTGGAAACACTTGCTGTAATCATTTTTTTCTTCAGAAAAATAGTGGACACGCTCTACCGTGCGGGTCCTCCTCGACGGTCGTCGGGAACCTTGCTACTCACTTTCGCCAACGTGTGGGACAGCCAGCATCGGGGTCCACCAGCCATGCACTAAATTACTCTTTAGTAGAGTGCCCAACTGCATGGTAGACTACCCCGATCGAAGCGCCGTAGTAATGCCCAATGAGCCGTCAAATCACAAAACCCCCTCCTTTCTAGCAGTAAGTTGGACGGACGAAGCAACAATCATTTCACTCTTCTCTCTTAGCTTCCTCTCTTGAAGAAAACCCCCACTCACTTCTCCCTCATCTTGTTCCTCATTTCTTCAAGAAAACCCGACCTGCTTCTGCCATTGTTCTTCTCTCCCAAATAAGGAAAGGTGAGCGCATCAATGGTGTTGATTCTGGCCAAGGCCCGGTCTTGCAACCCCGAGACTGATCCTATAACCCCCTCTCTGTTCTTCTTTTGGGTTTGCGATTATGGTTTCTTTTCTTTTATTTATATTTGACAGTTTCTTGATGGACACTGGAGCACTGGCCGAAGTGATGTCTATGGCTCTGGCCAAAACCGTCGAGGCTCATGGTACGAAGAAGCGCAAGCACCCCGCCGAGACTACCGTAGACAAGCTCAAAGCCATTGCCCTCTCCAAGCCCCCCTCTCTGGGATCCCTCATTAAGCAAGTCCAGGTAATATCTCTTCTTGACGATCTTTTCTCGATCTTGATCGTGTTTTTTCATCCACGCAGTACTAGTACTAGTAGTACAACTTTCTGGGTGATCTTGCATGTGCTTTTTGTGTGCCAAATGACGGTTCTAAATTCCTCTTTTGACCAAAACATGCAAGAGGTTGACACTGATTTCTTATAGATTACTTTCAACTACTTTATGAACATCAATGCTACCTTTGAAGAGGGTATATTTGCCTCAGTAACTTGTGTTATGGATATTGTAACTAATCCCTCTGCTCTCATGCCTTTGAAGACATGTTCTAGTGTCTTTGTTCACTCATTTCTGTGCGTATATGTAGTCATATATGGAGTAAAATATCAAAAATCATCTTATATTTTTGAACGGAGGTAGTAATAAAATATCTGGTTTCTGTTTGAATTAGAACCAGGTCCGCGGTGGAGATGAAGTTCTCAAGGTCATGCCGTGTGAACTGGAAGACCTAAGGATGAGTTCTACTACTAAACTATCCAGGTGTTGTGTCCTTGTCGCCACGTGTCCTGAACTAGTGTTTTCCTGTAGCATTGTTGTCAGGCGTGTTCTCGAGGCTGTACTTGACCACAACAATTTCCTGGCCGTGCCTTCGATTACGAAGGGTGTGGTTCTTGTAAAGCTTCCCGACAAATCTGATGTGGCCTCTCTTCATCGTCATGTTTATGAGTGGAAAGACCACTGTGTTAGGTTCTCCAAGGTTGACGAGATGGTGATGGTGCAGGTAGACATCTCTCACGAAGTCCATGGCCTAGTTAGTTATGCGAGGTTCATCCCATAGGTCGGTGGCAAGAAATAGTCTGCAGAGTTTAATTAGTGCAACTTTGCTTGTCTGTAGTAAGTACTATTGTTCAGTACTTGATTTGTGTTTGTGAAGCTTGTATTGTTTAGTACTGCCGCTTTTGGTGTGTGGTGAGTCCTGAGAATAGTCTATGTTAATGTCTGTCCACTCAATTCAGTCTGTATATTTTGAAGTATCCAGATCATCTTTTTTGTGAGGATGATTTATCAATTATGGTTACACTCCAATATATGTATGCATTGCAGGGTTTATCGCACCCACCAGGATTTCCAGTCCCATGGATGTTCGGTCCATATGACTTGTCACGACCTTTGGGCTATCCTGCTTGTGGGAGTAGGCGGGGCCCCTGCATGCCACGCGTAGTTGGACGATCAATCTTCTGTTTAGTACTTCAACATAGTGATTTCCTGGTAAGGATTCACTCGTGTCACATCAAGTAAATCTTATTGATTTACTGTCTAAATCTTATTGATTTAATGTCAAGTTTTCTTTCTTTTGCTGCAATTTTATGATGCAGGTTTTGCCATGTGACATTCATCACAGAATAAACCGTTTGGTTTGCTCTACAATGGCTATTTTTGCAGGTTTCACTTCTTATGTGGTGTCAGTAACGAAGGCACTGTCCATCACCTATATTACTGGAAAAATTGGTCCAGTCTGTTGTCTGAGTACAAGCTGAATCCCTATGATGAACTGCAGTTTGGTTTAACAAACACGCCACAATTAGTCCTTCTCGCATTTAAAAGAAATGAAGAAAAAGACTGGATCACGGTCATGGAGCCTAGTCAAGTTAGAAAGCTGATCATAGCAGACGAGACACGATCGCTGCTGTCTCGCACATCGGTACCACCTTCAGCAACGGATCAAGCACCGGCAGTTGCTCTAGCACTGACAACGGCAACAACTCAGTCTGATCCAGCTGAGGATTGGGCATCGACTGCGTCAGCGGATCAGGCTGATCTACCGGAGGATCGGGCATCGACACTGGCACCTGCTCCGACACCGGCACCAGCTCTACAAGGAGCACCATCTTCGGCAGCAGTAGCAGCACTACCAGTCGCACCGGCACAGGCACCAGCAACGGCTTCGGCACCTGCACCAACACTTGCACTTGCATCTGCTCCCGCCCGTGCAACAGCAACAGAACTAGCAGTTGCACCGGCAACAGACTGGGCTGCAGTTCACACTTCATATACCAAAGTACTTACAAAAACCGACATGTCCATCTTCTTGGTAAGTATTGGCCGCCCAAGTGTTTCGTTCTTTTTTCTTTCCATGTTGTTTTCACATGATTCACTGTGTTGATCTAACTGTTTGTGTATGTCTTCTTGTTTGCAAACAGAGAATTCCTAGAGCAACGAGGGAGTCGTTCAACAATCCGGGCGACCGTGGCCAAGTTTCTCTTACCATGCGCAGCCTTGGTGTGAATGAACCTGCTCAATATACCATAAGTACAAAGGATGGTCGCATGATGATTGATGCTAAAGGATGGTCAAGGTTCAAATCTAAATCATATCTTGCGGTAGGGGATGATGTCAAAATCAAACTTTCTCGGCAAGGATAGCTGGTCGAAATCAACTTTGAAATTCTTCAGTAGCAGCATGCAACTGCTGAACTAATCTATCCTCCGAGAGATTTTGATGTAATAATCTGGCATGGTGAAACCAGTGTCCTGTGTGTATAAGTAGTATGCCAGTATTATTTATCACATGTTATATCATTGATAGAATTGCAACTCTGATTGCTGGTTAGGAGCTGTCGTTCGATTTCATTCTAACAGTTGTCGTGCTTTATTCAATTTTGTGTATTCGCCTTGTGACAGCATCTAAAACCAGCGTCGTACCGATCGCTTGCAATATGAAAAGCGCTGAGGTAGAACACATGGGCCCCCAAACATGCAGGCCCACCGGCCTGTGGCCCAAAGTCCAGAACCGTGAGCCTGTCTGAGTATTATATTCTCAGCTGAACCCCCATAATGCCCGTGCATTGCACGTAACATCAAGATGCATTTGTATGAGTATTTTATCTTGTGAGAGAAAATGATGAACGAGGGAAGGCCTTATTTGCAAATGTGGAGAGGTGTGTGGGTGCCTTTTTGCAAAATTGCCATAGTTTCCTTCCTATCCGTCAGATATAAATCGGACGGCCTATATTGCAGGATGGCAAGCACACCATCATCACCAACTCGTCTATACTCTGTTAAAAAACTCTATTTTTTATAATTATATATGTTATATATATATTCCCCTTGATTTTTCTTATGTATAAAGTTGTGATATAAAATATTTTTATATTTCTTTACAGAGGGAGTATCTCTCTGTCAAAAATATATTTATGTGTAACTAGTTACTCCTGTCTTTCTACTTCCTTTCGCTGATATGTGGGGCATCCGGCAACGGGGTCCACGTGCCATATGCACCAAATTAGAGTGCACAACTGCACGGTAGACACACCTCGGTCGTAGCGCCGCAGTAATGCCCAATGAGCCGTCAAATTACAAAAAAAAAACCCACCTTTCGAGCTTTAGCAGTAAGCTGGACGAACGAAGCAGCAATATTTCACTGGGCCTGAATCACCTTCTCCCTCGTCTGCTTGTTCAGAGATAACCCCCACTCGGTGATTGCATAGGGTTTTCTCATGGAGAACCTGGTACGAATTCTTCATCCATCTCCGATAAATCCAAGTCCCTTGGTCGCGGGTAATCCTAGGATGGCAGCCGCCGCCATTGATGCATTTTTCTTCCAACTGAATCTAGTGTGTTTCATTTGCAGTGCCCAAAGGGCGAGGACCCTACAGGTTTCTGCGCCCTCGACGAGACGCCACACTTGTTCCTTCTTATCCTAACACAGGATTTTAAAAGACACATAGTATGTTCCTAGAATCCTCTTTTCTATCCGGGAGGGTGGGGTTCTTTGAACATGTCGTCGACTAATTTGGAAATTTGGATTGCTATATTTGGATAAAAGGTACTAGTACCATGGTCAACAATGACGTGAAGGAGGAAGTTATTTCTAGATTTGGATAGGGAATACATTGTGTTCTCATATTATTTTTCCTGCAGTGCATTCCTTGCTTTGCCAGAACACATGTACTCAAGATGCTCGGCCTTGCCATAACTGAATACACCAGTTTAATGGTCACAGTGAAGACAAGCCATGGATATAAGTTCCGAGTTGGGTTCATGAACCAAGAAGATCGGTGCTTTTTTATGGCCAAACTTGGATAAACTTTCTCAAGTGTTACGGACTGAAAGTTGGCGCACGAATGTTGATGGGAATAGCAGAACCTAGTCTCATCTTCACTGCAATCTTCCACCCCCATGTTGTTCCAATTGTTCATCCATGTTAGTTTTGTATCTAGTTCTTTCTTGTTGCCTCGATTACTTCTTAATCCACCTATTCTATCTAATTAATCACAATTTAACTTTAGAAGTAACAACGAATCTCTCATGAAGATGCTACTTCTAACTAATATTTTCTTATAATTGGTGGCACGTGTAGGTTTTTTTAGAGTTAAGCAGGCTACTCGTTTGTTATTCTGTAAGAACTCGGGTGTTACTGATGGCACTGAAGTTGACTGGGACGACATCCATAAGTTCCTACACTTTATTGATCGTCTTGAGGTCCTTGTGGGGCGTTTCAATGGTGGAAGGCCACGTGGGATATGTGTGCCACTGCTGCACTCGTTGAACAGGTCCAACTGTGTCGAGAAACCTATGGTATGAGCTGTTTTCTGTTATATATGTTGTTCATAAACTCTTGCTTATACACAGTTTTACAGCTGTGATCTTCTTGAAACAGAAACTGCCCAATTCTATTGTTCCTATACAGATGCCTGACCATGGTCGGGTCAGACTTGTGCTTGGTCACAACATGATGTTTATGTCAACCTACTCCATTCCCCTTGGAGGTGAAAAGATACTTATTCATGGGTGGTCTCAAATAATGAAGGCCCGTCCTTCTTGGAGAATAGGACAGAAGATTATGTTCCTGCTTTTCCATGGCTCTAAAGCGAATATACTGTTTATTGACCACATTGCGAGATGAAGCCGCTTTCAGAGGTAGTGGATGCACGGGGTGGCGCCTGGGCCTTGTCCTGGGGATTGGCGGCCTCACCCTTGGTTAATTGTAGGCAAAGTAGCACTGTTCGAGGTGTGTTTTGTACGGTTCAACCTGTATAAGTACTCATACTGCTTTCAGCTATGGTTGTTAAGTGCCCCTGCTGGTTTCAGTTAAGGTTGTTAAGTACTCCGGCTGTTTTTACAGTTTGTCGTGTTTCTTGAGTCATGTCTTCCTCCAGCCGCCAAAACCAAACAGCGCCGGCGGGGCCGCCTGCTTCCGCCTCCCACGGCTGGCTGCGCCTCAGCGCACGCATCGCCGCCCCACCGTCTCCTAAATTGTTAACTCTGACGTCCGAGGCCTCGCCGTCGTCCTCCACGCGCTTTGGTGCACTCGCCGTGGCGCCGCCCTCTCGCGTTGTCAACATGGTCAACAAACAACAGGAATCGGCAGAGGATTGTACGTGGAGAGGATGATAGTAGGGGCCCACCATGTCCATGGCCGGACGCAAGGAAGTTCCTCATTTTTTGTTATATATACTCCATTGTCAGTGTATGGAAAAAGAAAATGCTTCCTCCTAGTGGTTTCCTGACATCTGGTACCCACGGCATTGTCAGCGTATATAGTCAATAGACAAGAGAACATCACAAGATCGGCTGACACCTGGGACGTAGCTGCTCGAGCAGTATTTTTTTGGTTATTGTTGAGACGGAGCAGGGTTTCAACTGGGCTGTGGCCCGTCTAGCCCGGGCTTATATTTTATGTTCACCATATGACCAGCCCAGCTATTTTTTCTTTGTGAAAATGAGCCCAGTTTATTTTTTTTGAAGAATACCCAATCCAGGCCTACTTATTATTCTACGCCCTGATGGGCTGCAAGCCTTTCAAGACGCCTGCAAATCCTGAAAGTAATATGAAACGGGTTGTAAATATAAAAACAGATGACAAATTGGCAATTACTTTATAATTTCTGAATTTTTTCACATTTTCAGATTCCTATTTCACTCTGCTTGAACCTAATTTAAATATATCTTCAAAGTACTTTAAATATGGCTCGACATTTAGGTATTAAAATTAGTTTGGAACCCACAGAAATATGTGAATTTTCGTTTAAATTTTTAACCCTGGCCCTGGCCAACAAAAAAACGAACTGCAATTAATTGTATAAGAAGTTGCAATGAGCTATATATAAATTATTAAAAAATAGGGAATGGTCTGACTTGTGGGCCTATTAAGTTGACGCATATGCAAGATTGTTTTACTTATTATATACGTCAACAAACGATTCTAGCAAATGTAACAATTGGATGTCAATCCAACGGCCGTCGTGTTTCTTCAATCTCTGATCTTCTTGCTCCAGCCGTCAAATCCAGCGCCGGCGGGACTGCCTGCTCCCGCCTCCCGTGGCCGGTTGTGCTGCCGCGCAGGTCTCACCACCCCCTACTACTCCCACCGCTGGCCAGGCAATCCCTCTACTCACTCACATCCCTCCACTGTTGTGGCTTCGCCGCCTCCGGGTCATTCCCTTCATGGGTCTCGCCGTCGTCCATCGCGCTGGTGTTCTTGGCACGGCGTGGTCAACGTTGTCAACAAACGACAACATCGGAAGAGGGATGTACATGGAGAGGCTGACAGTTGGGACCCACATTGTCCATGGCCACACGCAAGCAAGTACCTCCTTATTACGCCAAAAAGACTGAATACTCCCGCTGACAGCTCGGACCCACCAGCTATATCTTCGCACGCAAAGAAGTGCCTCCTTATTACGCACAAAAAAATGAATACCCCCTTCTAGCTGGGACCCACCATAGTGGGAGGCTGACTTGTGGGCCTACTAACTTGACACGGACGAAGGGCTTTGTCAACTTAGTCAACAAACGATTCTATCACCAGTGACCGTTGGATTGTTAACATCCAACGATCGTCCTACTTCTTCAACCTCTGATTTTCTTGCTCTAGCCGTCCAAACCACCGCGTGATCTTGCCTCCCGTGGCCGGCTGTGCTGCAGCGGAGGCCTCACTGCCCCCTAATACTCCCATCGCTGGCCAAGCCTCAGACCGTAGCCGAACCAGTGAACCCTCGTACTCTTCTCCGCGTGGGCATCCATTGCCGCGTCTTCCCCGGCTCCGCGTCGTCCCCTTCCTAGGCCTCGCCGTCGTCCATCGCCTTGGTGCTCTCGGAGCGGCGTGGTCAATGTGGTCAAGGAACGAGTTCCATCGGAAGAGTACTGTACGTGGAGAGGCTGATAGTTGGGTCCACAGCCGCAGCAAGGAAGTGCCTCCTTATTACGCGGAAAATAATGATTCCTCTACCTGACAGCAGGGACCCACCGGACGGGCCACCGTATTTCATGAAAAAAACATTTCCCCCTGACTGCTGGGACCCACCAGCTACATCTTCGCACGCAAGGAAGTGCCTGACAGTCGGGGCCCACCTGGTCGAAGCGTACGTAGCGTTGTCATTCTGTTCGCGAACGTGTACGTACATACTGGTCGATCGGTCTGTCTGCAGGCTGCAGCGATGAACCATAGCTGTGTAAGGAAGGGCACGTGTCGTAGTAGAGGCGCGCACGTGTCGTAGTAGAGGCGCGCACGTAGAATGTACACATACGTGCAGCCAGGGTGCAAGAAAGTAAATACGGCCACGTACGTACATACGGGCGGGGTCTCGAACGCCTACTCGCGCATACGTATGGCCAGGGCTCGTGTACATGGCTGGGTCGGAACAGAGAAACTGCGTCATCTTCGTGTTCATGGGGAGGCAACGGAATGCCTCGTGTTCATCGGGAGGCAATGGAATACGTCGTGTTCATCGGGAGCCAACTGGCTTGGACGGAACAGCCGATCGAAACGAGGCCTGGCGTACCGCAGAGCGGAGGAAACGACCTTGTGTTCAACCGGCCACGGTCGAAATGGGATCCTGTTCATCGGGAGGGGTCTGGCGTACCGCAAAACGGAGGAAACGGACTTCTCTTGGTCGAAACGGGGTCCTTTTGATTGGGAGGGGTGTGGCGTACCGCAAAACAGAGGAAACATACTTGTGTTGGAGCGCTACGGTCGAAACGGGGGTCCTGTTCATCGAGAGGGCTGTGGCGTACCGCAAAACGGGACTCCACGGGCTAGTGTTCATCTCCACCGTCGACCCCCTCCAGCCTCCACGGGCTATTGTTCATCCACTGTCAACCTCCTCCAGCCTCCACCTATGACTGTTCATCCATGGGCTCCTGTTCATCCAGCCTCCACCGCTCCTCCGCCGACTACTGTTCAACCAGCCCTCTCCACGGGGTCCTATTTACCCCTCCACGGGCTACTGTTCATCCAGCCCTCCACCAGCTACTGTTCAACCAGCCCTCCACGGGGTC
>NC_057808.1:273045518-273138737 GCF_018294505.1 Triticum aestivum
GTGTGATGCAGTGGGGGTTGCTGTCCACCCATATGTTTCGGTGCTTAGCCGAGTTTTTGGTATTTTGATGTGCTTAATTTGTGTATGCGTGGTGTTTGGTTGTGAGAAATAGAAGATTGTTGTGAGAATGACGCCGATGATTGACCATGAGGGAAGAGGATCTCGCGCGTCTTTAAATAAGGAAGATATATGTGCTTCTTTAGCAAGTTTGTGTTTCCCCATAGATGTTAGTTACTTTTGAGATATTGCACACGAACATGGTGGAAGTTATTTTTCATGTTACTTTATCCACGTCCAATCTGATGTCCCTCTCAAGCTACCACGTCAAATGTACTAGTTATCGCGTGCACACGTTCCTTTCAAACATAATATTTTAATATTACTTTTTGCATGTCGTTGAGACGACCAAACATAAGTTTAAAATTTACTTTTTACACTTCTCAAGGCCAACTTTGTTATTGATTATTCGACCGTTGAAGTCAGCCGTCAGACGGTAAAGCTTCTAGCTTATTCCAAAGGAGTTCAACTTCTATTAATCACATCATGTTTGAATTTTTAATCGTTTTATTTGTCGGTTCATCACTAGAGGTTGATGTGACAATGAAACTACACAAATAACATGCAATATGTCTATTTTTATTAGCAAAATTTTCATTCCGGAGGCATGCCCTTTTGATCTTGTATGCAAAAACTGGCACTGATGATATATAGACACACACACACATACACACACACCATTATAGAAAAATGCATCCATTTATAATTTTATGAATTGATTTCATGTGTACTTGTCTAAATTCAATTTAAATACAATATTTGGATCATCCACTTCAAGCTTTTATTTTTTTTTATGAAATCAGCTATACTCCCCCTTCCCCCTTGGTCTTCGTGTCGCCCTTCGCCCCCTCCACCTCTTTATTTTCTCCCTTTGTCCCTTCTCTCTTTGTCTCCCCCTTTCTTACCGTCGGTCCCCTCTCTTTCCTCCTCCCACACGTTATTGCTTATTCACTGAGGGTGCTAAGGGGGATTGACTGTCACCGATGCCTAGTGTTTCATGTATGTGCCACAATGTGGTGGACGATGGTCGGGAGTGGCAAAAATCACCACCGGACATGTGGTAGATGGGCTTGTGATGTAGTGGGGTGGTTGTCATCCTATATGTTGTGGTTCATACATGAGCTTTTGGTGTTTTTATACTTGCTTTGTGTATGTGTGGTGTTAGGTCGTGAGAAAGAGAAGATTGTTGTGAGGATGAGACCGGTGTTTGACCGTGGAGGATCTTGTGCATCTTTAAATAAGAAACCAAATATTGCTTCTTTAGCTACAACTGATGTTCTTCACCAATGGATCTAGCTCTACCGTACTGTATGGGCCACGCGCGGGCCACCACCAGGTCGTCTTCTTCCTGCGGTCATGAGGCGGCCGCGGATCGGAGTGGCGGTGGACACCGGACGAGAGGGGGAGAACCCTATAGGTGGAGATAAGTAGTAGCGATTACCGCTGGTAGCGCGGGCATATTCCAACAAACGAGAAGAGGTTCCTGGCCATATATGCACATCGAGGAAAGAGGGCCGAATAGCACCACACGTTGTCGTCGCCTCTGTCGCAGGGAGAGTAATCGCACAGCGATGTGTCGTCCTCTCAGGTCGAGAACAAGGGCCTACATAACAATTTTCATTAGTCGGTAATGAGAGGCCACCTAGGTTGGTCTCTAGAGCAGCCGCCCGAAGACACTGGGCCGACTGTGTGATGCGTGGGGTGGGCAGGTGAAAATTGCCCTGGTGCGTGTTGTAAGACAGTTGAACTATCAAGGCTTGAGGCCACATGTGAGCGACATACGATGGCTGATGAGCTCAAGTCATTGTGAGAGCTCCTAGGTGGGTGAGTTATACTATTTTTTAATTTAATGTTTCCCATAGCGGTGAGTTACTTTTCAGATTGTGTAGACAAAAGTGGCGGAAGTTATTTATCATGTTACTTTAGGCACGCCTAATCTATCTTTGCCGAGTTACCAAATTTACTAGTTGTTGTCCACATGTGTCCTTTTCAACCATGATATTTTAATACTATTTTTCAACCGTCGTATCGATGAACTCCATTCAAGGACATGGCGGAGGACGAAGAAAATAAGGTCAGGCGAACTCTAAAGAAAAAAAAAGTATGATACAAAGCCAAAGTAGTTCATACGTGTTTTTTTCAAATGACACTAAATAGAATCACCAGATATGATCCACAACATGAAAATGCCGAATAACTCAAAATATGTTATCAGATGTGCAATTCAAACATGAAAATATCACTAGAATCACTAGATTGTCAAGCCATTTTACAATATTGTCTAAACTCAATCCACATCACAAATTCACAACATGCACACATGTAGAAATTTTAGAAACTTATACCTTTCCTTTGTGTCTTTGCTAACCACTTATCCTTCCAGTCCAACCCCTACCTTTTCTATTCGCCGACAACGTAACACCGTCGCACCATCCCCTTGGAAAACGCCGTTGTGCCGCCCTGCGTCAGCGTCCATGACGCGTGGCCTATATCGTGTGTGGTGTGTGCCACCGTCGCACTTCAATTGTCGTCCTCCACCGGTACCGCTGACGCATTTTAGGTTTTGTGCAGATGTGCGATGCCTAGCTGGTTGATTCGATCCTTCGTTTCATTTCACGTGCATTCGCTAGAAGTCATGGCCACCACTCAATGTATGGGTATAGGTCTGAATAATGTAGCTGAAATGCTATTCGAGCTAATATCCTTTTACCTTTTCCCAGCTATGCAAGTACACATCTCAAGAAAAAACTATGCAAGTACGCATTGACGTACACAACCAGCCGCGAATGTAGTTCGGTGCATTACCTGTATACATTTTTAGACAAAATTCAAGGTAGGGTGGCTGCCCTCCTTGCCCTATGGGGTCCTCCGCCGGTGACTCCATTCTCGATTACTCTGCCATTCAGACCAGGAGGCAAAGTTTACGGTGTATCATTCCAACTTAGTTCAAATTTTACTAACCACATCATATGATGTGTATTTTTCAATGGTTTTCTTTATCGGTGCTCATTAGTGGAGGTTGATGTGACAATGAAACTAGACAAACGTTGTGTCTTATTTTTATTCTGTTAGCAAAATATCCATTCGGTATGAAAGCCTACTTTTTGGTCTTATATCAAAAGATTGGTAGTTTATGTATATGTATACCAGTACAGATAATGCATCCATGTACAATCCTACGTCTTGATTTCATTTGAACTTGACAAAATTTAGTTTGAATACAACATTTGGATCTTACAGTTTCATGTTTTATTCTTGTCAAATCATTGATACTCCTCCCCCTAATATTCCCATCACCCTTCGCCCCTACCCCCACCCCCTCTTTGCCCCCTTTATCCCCCCCCTCTCATTCCCATTGATGTTCCCATCTCTTTCCTCCTCCCACACCTCATTGCTTATTCACTAAGATGCAAAGTGGCATGACGGTCACCGCTATCTAGGGTTGCATTATGTGCCTAGTGTGATGGATGTAGAGAGCAGTGGCAAAATCACCATCAATCATGTGGCGGCATCACCCTAAGTTGCGGGATCGCAGGGAGGGGGTCCACCTATATGTCGTCTCCTCCCTGATTTTGTGGTGTTTTTGTGCTTGTTTTGTGCATGCATTGTATGGACTAAAGGACCATGCCCTAGGAACGAGCTATACATGATGTCGTGCTTATGAGCTCATCTCTTATTTTTCCTATGTTGGAGGAAAAGGTTGTTTTTTAAAATCCAATGTGTAAGTGTGGTGTGTTTATTTAAGTTCAAAATAAATTCATGAAGGACATATATTCTGAATTCACACTTTTGAGGTGATTTCTCCATATGGTTTTACATGCCTAGCTAGTAGAAACGTTGTTCCACTATGTAGTGGTACTATCCTCTCTAAGTTGTGATATTTAGCATATCAAATCCCACTATAAGGTATATCAGTCATTGCTACCAAAGATGAGTAGTGTGTGGGCGGGTAGATGAAGTACGACAGTGCTCTTTTGTTGATATGAGCTCTCAAGA
The DNA here is from genome assembly GCF_018294505.1 of Triticum aestivum. Lineage (NCBI taxonomy): Eukaryota > Viridiplantae > Streptophyta > Magnoliopsida > Poales > Poaceae > Triticum > Triticum aestivum. The sequence goes on from NC_057808.1 coordinate 273,049,572, forward strand.
AAATTTACATTGTTTTTTTCTTGTGGCATATATTTGTTTTGCGGGAAAATCTTTTGATCTATTCATCAACTTTCATGTCAGTACAAAGAACACTATAACTAATACGATTTCGCATTTGTACGGGTACAATGTTAACTTTTTCTTTTAGTTGGGCACTTCTTGGAATTCTAAGTGTGCCACATATATTATATATTATGGGTTGTTTGTTTGCCGGGATCCAATGCTTCATATAACTATTACACTTTTTTTGGGTGGTGGATAGAACTAATACACATAGAGAGTTCAGTGAAATCTATACACGTAAGGGCATTCTACGCCACACAATTCAGGAAGCAAATAAACTCACGAATATTGTTGGGAAACAAATAATTCACTAGTGATTACAAAGATTTGAATATGGAAGGAGATAGTGACGCCAATTAATGTTAGCTATATTTTCTAGTAGTATAGCACTGCACTCTTGTTATTTTTAGCACGAAAGTGTGGGCCATGGTAATTACGGCTCACATGAACAAATGTTGATCTGTCATGCAAAAAAAAAGACAGATATGTGGGCTCTCTCATGTGTTATGCCATGGTTTTCTTTTTAGAATGTGTCGTGGCAGATAAGTTTGCACTAATTTTGTTACATAACAGAGTTTCGAGTCACACATGCCCTACGTAGTGTTTTCAGCAAATTATACTTATATGACAGGATTATTGTTTGTATCACGCGTCTATATATGAATTGTATTACGCCACCGTGTATCACCGTATGTACCGTATGAATCTCTTTCGGTTGTGTATCATGTATTTTTCCCTTAATCCTAAAATATTTAGTAGTGTCATGCAACACTGGATGACCGTCACGGGTACAGATCTTTACAATTACTAAGCTCCCTAGGAATAGAATCCTAGGGGAACTTCAATTTTGTCTTCAAAGTGGATCCTGCCTATGGTGTATGTGTGACTCGTTCAGATCATGACTTCAAACAAATAAAAAAAATTGAAGTATCCATGATTAGTATCAATGAGTAGGATATAGCTTCTCTATCCTAGATTTCTATGAGGTCTGGTCAGGTCGTGGGCCCTGGATGAATTTTAAACAATGTTCATAAACTTAAAAAATGTTCGTGAATATAAAAATATATGCATGAATTTAAAAAATGTTGATGGTGTCCTGCATAGGGGGGTGCTAACCACGTCAGCCCCCGAGCATGGGCTGGGCCGAAGACCCCCAATGTACCAACCAGTGGGCCCCACCTATCAGGCCTCGCGATGTACTCAAGATAGAATCCTCCGAAGACTTGGCGTCTACTCCAAGACCAAATGAGATCCTCGACATGTTTGCCCCCTGATGTAACCGACCTAGGTGTAACCCTAGGTACCCCGGGTGTCTATATAAGTCGAGGGATTTTAGACCATATAAGTAGATTCATTCACATAAGATCGCGAGGTAGATCAACATGTACTTTGTACCCCTTGATACGTCTCCATCGTATCTACTTTTCCAAACACTTTTGCTCTTGTTTTGGACTCTAATTTGCATATTTTGAATGAAACTAACCCGGACTGACGTTGTTTTCAGCAAAACTATCATGATGTCGTTTTTGTGCAGAAATAAAAGTTTTCAGAATCGGACGAAACTTTGCGGAATTTTTTTATTGAATAAATAAAAATACTGGAACGAAGATCCACCGAAGGGGGGCCATTAGTTGCTCACAAGGCGACAGGGCGCGCCTACCCCACAGGGCATGCAATGATGCCTTGTGGGGCCCAAGAGGCTCCGTCTGATCTAATTCCAACTCTATAAATTCCGTCCTCCCGAGAAAAATAGGAGAAGAAGTTTCATCGCGTTTTAAGATACGAAGCCGCCGCCACCTCCTGTTTTTCATCGAGAGGGTTGTTCTGGAGTCCGTGCGCGGCTCCAGAGAGGGGGATTGGTCGTCATCATCATCATTGACCCTTCTCCATCAACAATTTCATGATGCTCACCCCGGGAGTGAGTAATTCCTTCGTAGGCTTGCTGGACGATGATGGAGCTGGATGAGATTCATCATGTAATCGAGTCAACTTGTTAGGGCTTGATCCCTAGTGACGGTGTCTTGGACTAAGGGGTGCCAACCTAGTCGGCCGATAGTCCTCGGGCTGGGCCTGTGAGCTTCACTCTCCATCGGATGGACTACGGAAGCTACACGCCTAGACGTAATCAAGACTACATCTGCCGAAGACTTGGCGTATACTCCAAGACATCTCCTACCGCCTCCATGCGATCCCCTGGATACCGACCATGTAACCCTAGATGCTCTACCAGGCATGTATATAAGCCAGAGGGTTTAGCCCGGAGAGGGCACCGTAACACAGTTACATCCACCTATCCCTAGAGTTGGGTCTCTCCTTACGATCTTGAGGTAGATCAAGCTTGTACTCGATACATCATCATCAATATAAACAAGAGAAGGACGTAGGGTTTTACCTCCATCAAGAGGGCCCGAACCTGGTAAAAACCGTCTCCCTTGTTCCTGTTACCACCGATTCGAGATCCACAGCTCGGGACCCCCTACCCCGAGGTCTGCCGGTTTTGACACCGACACTGGTGCTTTCATTGAGAGTTCCACTGTGAGATCAACATGAGGATCGATGGCTCATCCACAGATTAACTGCGGCACCGGCTATAGAAACGTATACGTCCCCGACCAACTTTTTGTGTTCGGTGATGTCTACTACACAACTTGTTCTTGTAGACTCATGTTGGGCCTCCAAGCGCAGAGTTTTGTAGGACAGTAGCAAATTTCCCTCAAGTGGATGACCTAAGGTTTATCAATCCGTGGGAGACGTAGGATGAAGATGGTCTCTCTCAAACAACCCTGCAACCAAATAATAAAAAGTCTCTTGTGTCCCCAACACACCCAATACAATGGTAAATTGTATAGGTGCACTAGTTCGGCTAAGAGATCGTGATACAAGTGTAGTAATGATAGTAGATATTGATTTTGTAATATGAACAATAAAAACAGCAAGGTAGCAATTGATAAAACATAGCACAAATAGTATTGCAATGCTTGAAATGAGGCCTAGGGTCCGTACTTTCGTTAGTGCAATCTTTCAACAATGCTAATATAATTGGATCATATAACGATCCCTCAACGCGCGATGAAGAATCACTCCAAAGTTCTTATCTAGCGGAGAACATAAGATGAAATTGTTTGTAGGGTACGAAACCACCTCAAAGTTATCCTTTCCGACTGATCTATCTAAGAGTTCGTACTAAAATAACACCAAGTTATCGTTTCTGATCGATCTATCCAAGAGTTCATACTAAAATAACACCATATGATACACATCAACCAACTCTATTGTCACCTAGATACTCCAATGTCACCGTGAGTATCCGTGAGTTGATTATGCGAATCAAACAATTTCAAATTCATAATACTCAATCCAACACAAAGAACCTCAAAGAGTGCCCCAAGATTTTTACCGGAGAAACAAGGACGAAAACGTGCATCGACCCCTATGCATAGATTACCCCAATGTCACCTCGGGAATCTGCGAGTTGAGTGCCAAAACATATATCAAGTGAATCAATACGATACCCCATTGTCACCACGGGTATTCATAGCAAGACATACATCAAGTGCTCTCAAATCCATAAAAGTATTCAATCTGATAACAACGAAATCTCAAAGGGAAAACTCGATTCATCACAAAAAGATATAGAGGGAGAAACACAATATGATCCAACTATATTAACAAAGCTCGCGATACATCAAGATCGTGCCAAATCAAGAACACGAGAGAGAGAGAGAGATTAAACACATAGCTACTGGTACAAACCCTCAGCCCCGAGGGTGGACTACTCCCTCCTCATCATGGTGGCCATAGGGATGATGAAGATGGCCTCTGGTGATGATTTCCCCCTCCGGCGGAGTGCCGGAACGGGGTCTAAATTGGTTTTTCGTGGCCACAAAGGCTTGCGGCGGCGGAACTTCCGATCTATCGACTCTCCTAGGGTTTTTGGAATATTTGGGAATTTATAGGGCGAAGAGGCGGTGCGGGAAGCCACCGAGGTGGGCACAACCCACCTGGGCGCGCCCTGGTGGGTTGTGCTCCCCTCGGAGCCCCCCTCTGGTACTTTGATACGTCTCCAACGTATCTATAATTTTTTATTGTTCCATGCTATTATATTATCTGTTTTGGATGTTTTATATGCATTAATATGCTATTTGTATTATTTTTGGGACTAACCTATTAACCTAGAGCCGAGAGCTAGTTTCTGTTTTTTTCCTTGTTTTTGAGCTTCGCGGAAAAGGAATACTAAACGGAGTCCAAACGGAATAAAACATCACGATGATTTTTCTTGGACCAGAAGACACCCAGGAGACTTGGAGTGCAAGTCAGAAGAGCCACGAGACGGCAACAAGGGTGGAGGGCGCGCCCCCTACCTTGTGGGCTCCTCGGTGACTCCCTGACCTAGATCTTCCTCCTATATATTCACATATATTCCAAAACCACCAGAAGCATCCACGAAAACACTTTTCCACCGCCACAACCTTCTGTTCCCATGAGATCCCATCTTGGGGCCTTTTCCGGCATCCTGTCGGAGGGGGATTCGATCATGGAGGGCATCTACATCAACTATATTGCCCTTCCGATGAAGCGTGAGTAGTTTAGCTCAGACCTACGGGTCCATAGCTAGTAGCCAGATGGCTTCTTCTCTCTCGTTGATTCTCAATACCATGTTCTCCTCGATGTTCTTGGAGATCTACCCGATATAATCTTCTTTTGTGGTGTGTTTGTCGAGATCCGATGAATTGTGGATTTATGATCAGCTTATCTATGAATGTTATTTGAATCTTCTCTGAATTCTTATATGCATGATTTGGTATCTTTGTATTTCTCTTCGAATTATCGGTTTGGTTTCGCCAACTAGATTGGTTTTTCTTGCAATGGGAGTGCTTAGCTTTGGGTTCAATCTTGCGTGATTTCACCCAGTGACAAAGTAGGGATAACGGGACACGTATTGAATTGTTGCCATCGAGGATAAAAAGATGGGGTTTTCATCATTTTGCTTGAGTTTATTCCTCTACATCATGTCATCTTACTTAAGGCGTTACTCCGTTCTTTATGAACTTAATACTCTAGATGCATGCTGGATAGCGGTCGATGTGTGGAGTAATAGTAGTAGATGCAGGCAGGAGTTGGTCTACTTGACACGGACGTGATGCCTATATTGCATAATCATTGCCTTGGATATCATCATAACTTTGCGCTTTTCTATCAATTGCTCGACAGTAATTTGTTCACCCACCGTATTATTTGCCTTCATGAGAGAAGCCTCTAGTGAAACCTATGGCCCCTGGGTCTATTTTCCATGATATTAGTTTCCGATCTACTATTTTGCAATCTTTTATTTTCAGATCTATAAACCAAAAAATCCAAAAATATTTTATCTTTTGTTTAGTTTTATCTATCTCTATCAGATCTCACCTTTGCAAGTGACCGTGAAGGGACTGACAACCCCTTTATCGCGTTGGGTGCAAGTGTTTGATTGTTTGTGTAGGTACATCTATTGGGGACTTGCGCGTTTCTCCTACTGGATTGATACCTTGGTTCTTAACTGAGGGAAATACTTATCTCTACTTTGCTGCATTACCCTTTCCTCTTCAAGGAAAAACTAATGCAAGCTCAAGAAGTAGCCTACTTCTTTGGCCCATCAGGTGTCTTCTGGTCCAAAAAAATTCTCCAAAACGCTTCGCTGCGTTTGGACTCCGTTTGGTATTGATTTTCCGCGAAGTAAAAAACAAGAAAAAAACAGCAACTGGCACTGGGCACTATGTCAATAGGTTAATCCCAAAAAATGATATAAAGTTGCTATAAAATGATTGTAAACACCCAAGAATGATAATATAACAACATGGAACAAGCAAAAATTATAGATACATTGGAGACATATCATTCAACAGCATGACCTTTTGCGCCGACTCGGCAGGCCATCTGGCCCCCGTCGAGAACTATGCCCCGGATCAGGTCGTGACTTTCGGAGGCTTGGAATACACCGCGGATTCCCGCGGCGAGCTCGTCCTGTCAGGCTGGACGCCCGGCCGGATTGAGGGCCTATCAGGCATCGGAGGCTCGACTCTGGAACCGATCTCCCTTGAGGACGTCGGATCAGGCTCCCAGGCACCGCCTGGCCGCATGGAGAAATCAATCATCACTGCCTCAGACAGCCCCATTGCAACATCAAACCCCTATGTTGATATGAGTTCGGCTTTGGACACTACATCGGGTTTAGAACCGACCCCAGTAACACATTCAAAACTGACTCTGGCCCCTCACGAGGCCAAGAGCTCATCAAGAGATTCGCCGATTCCACCTATCGTGCTTCAAGTCAGCCCGGCCCATAGCCAGGCTATGAACCCCGAGGAGCTATCTCACTTAAACGAGATGCTTGATCGCATCCAGAGCTTGTCAATCTCTAACGGTCAGACCTCGATCTATGAAAAGATTGGACTTAAACCGACGACCGGGAAATTTATGTCCCACCCATCCACCTAGTCGCCACGATCGATGATTTAACCGACGTGCTAGACTACGACGAGGCCACCGACATGGATGAAGATGTCGACGACCCTATAGAACCACTTCGTCGCTGGTAAACACCGGCAAGTGGGCTACAACATCTATTTACGATTTGTACATGGTTGACACTCCCAATAACATGTCCAGACATCGGCGCAGGTGTGAACGGGGCACCAATGGGGACCCCAGGGGGAACAATGCCACCGCTGATAACAGCGGTGCAACAGCCGACGAGACTGGCAATCCTGGAGAGGATTTTCATGCCTCCCCAGCATGATACGCCAGCCCTGAAGGAATCCCCGAGGACGTGGACCCCAACGACCTCTTTGAAGGGGCTGATGATAACTACTTACCTGAATCTAAGGAGGACGAGAGCCTCGGTAGCGAGGACTATGTAGTCCCCGAAGACCCATTTGAGCAAGAAACGCTTCCGGTGGCACCTCATGGCCACCGCTCGAAGTATGAAACGGAAGCAGCAGCAACTGCAAGCCAATGAGGACGCACTAAATGACAAGTGGGTCAAAATACTCTCTGCCGAGCAATATCTCGAAGAACGGCGCCGCAGCGTGCCTAAATCTTATCCGCGCACGCGTTTGCTGCCCGAGTTTGATGAAGAACTAACAGACAACATGCCTTTAACGTGTGGACGGGCGGACCAACCCAACCGACCCCCTAGAGGGCGTGACAGGCTAGTGCGGGAAAATTTCCACACCCAAATAGCGCCATGCCATCACGGCAAGGACCCTGATGATTACTTGGAGCCTCATGACACTCGACGCCAGATAGAGGCAAACCAGGTGCCACCTCAGTCCATTTATGGATCAAGAAGATGCGCACCCGCGGGATTCAACGACTATGAGGCACTGCTGGACATGTACGGCCGAGCTCGGGATCAAGCCTATGCATGGACATCTCCTGATGTCCAGTGTGACACTGCTCGGTCCCCAGACCCCTCTCACCTGATCTGTTTTACAGACAGGGTGATGGAACACCAGTTCCCGGATGGGTTCAAACCTATTAACATAGAATCATACGATGGCACGACTAATCCAGCTGTATGGATTGAGGATTTCCTTCTCAATATACATATGGCCAATGGAGATGACCTCCATGCTATAAAATATTTGCCGCTCAAGTTAAAGGGGTCGGCAAGGCATTGGTTGAATAGCCCGCCTCCTCATTCCATTGGGAGCTGGGAAGCAATCGAGGATGCCTTTAGGGATAATTTCCAGGGCACTTATGTCCGACCTCCGGACACCGAGATCTCAGTCACGTCGTTCAGCAACCAGGCGAGTCAGCTCGGAAATTCTGGAATAGATTCCTTACCAAAAAGAATCAGATTATCAACTACCCCGACGCCGAGGCCATTGCGGCATTTAAGCAGAACATCCGAGATGAACGGCTCGCCCGCCAGCTCGGGCAGGATAAGCCGAGGACCATGGCGGCCCTCACATCACTTATGACCCGCTTTTGCGTGGGAGAGGACAGTTGATGAGGACATCAATACCATTGTTACACCCATAACCCCTGCTACTATGCATACTGGACCAATTACTAGAGCTCGCACACGCCAATTAAATTATCAGGTACTTTCATTTCTTGGGAATGATTCTAATGTTCATGAGAATATGATGATGCCTAAAATATATACATTTGTGTTGATTACTAATGAAGGGCCTAGCATGGACAAGAGGGATGAACACTGGAGCAGGAACAAGCTTGTAGATGAAGGCACATGCGAAGGGAACCAACACGGTGTTTCTAGTGCAGATTTCAGCACTTTGAAGCCCCCATGATGACATACAAGGACATGGACGAAATATACAAGATGCCCTTTCATAAATTTTGTCCATAGCTTAATATAGATGCCGCGCCACCTTATTTTAGGGCCAAGCCCATGTAATTTTGAAATACTACTGTCCCTTTGCCTGCATGCAGAAGAGCTTACTCATCTTTGACTTAAGCTTGGACCCCAAGATGGTTCCGTCTCGGAAGGACGAACAAAGTCATAATCTGGCTCAGCCCCATCATTAGAGTCAGTGGGGGCAATCTCCTTGTTGGGGGCAGCAGGTGCAATACCCCAGTTCTCCTTCTGTCGTAGCTGCAGAATACCATGAGACATGATATGCTCAGTGGGAAGGGACTCCTATGGAAAGTCAGCAGCCCATGTCTCCTGAATCGACTTAAATAGGCAGGGGCCATAAATGGGCACCTTCTGGTCAAGCACAATAGAACGAAGCTCACATCACATAATGTGAGAGATGTCTAAAGTAGAGTTCCTGCCCTTCTCCTTGATGCATAACAGAAGCATATCCACTAGATATGAGTGTACCTGATCCAGGTTCTCAATGCGAGGGAAGAGGGTGTTGTGAACAAGAAAGGAATGAGCTCAGTGCGAGTGGCCCACTTGGCAGTAGTCATAGTCCTGGAGTAACGAATCAGCTTTAAATTGCACTACTGCAGGATGCTGCTAACGCGACACTACAATCAGTGATCCTTCGACGAAACTGTGTGCGATGCATTAATCGCAAACAGTGATGTAATAAAACCGTAAATGATAAGAAATGTTTGCGATGGCGGAGACGTCAAACACGATTCAGATTATAGTTGCGTGTGTGATGCGTGGTATACAGTTCACTCGAATGAACTGTTTGCAATGAGCATAACAACAGAAACGGTCAGCCAGATGAAGGTGTGTCCTATATACGCCATACAGTTCACTCGGATGAACTGTTTGTGATTAGGCAACACAATAAAAATGGTCAGCTAGATCAAGGCGTGTGCGATAGAGGGCATACAGTTCACTCGGATGAACCGATTGCGTCGAGCCAAGAGAATAGAAACGGTTCAACTTAACAAGATGTGTGTGATACGCGGCAAATAGGTTCATAATCAGAAATGTGTGCGAAGACCGATAATAACATAGACAATTGCTGCTAATGAGTCGTGTGTGTTGTGGGCAAACGCTTGCTGGTATGCAATTGTCAGCAATTGATGAATTCATCACCGACGGTTTCCCTAGTATGGTTCGTGTGCGATCTGATTGCACACAGAACAACAACATATATACTTATAAGGACATGATTGCATAACCAAATTAAACACCCAATTACATAGGTGGCTAGTACACACATGACATTTGCACACACCAAAGTAAACTAGTACATGCATAATTAACTAGGATAAATGATCATCTGATCATCATCTACTTCTTTCTTATGACGCTTGCCGCCACTGCTCTGCTGGTGGCTCGATCCCTCGTCGATTAAGGGAAGGAGGCACTCCCTCATGTCAACGATCCCTGTGCATCTCATAGCATGTGTACACGTTCTTGGCCGTGAACTTGAGGTGAGTTTCATCCAGTTTCCGCATCCAGGCCCCGTGCCAGGATATGGGATTTCTGTTGGCATCCTCCTTCATCTTTTCATAGTAGGGGTCGATGATGGGCGAGGTGAGTTCAACCAGAGAGTCCTTCTTCGGTGCTGCCCAGACCTTGTAGTGGCCATGGATTTCGACAAGGCACTGGTACAACAAGGTGCTATACAAACAATTTTTAACCCCTTTCCACGACGGTGTTTTGAACCGTCGCCAAGTGAGTGTGTGCGATAGGGGGGTCCTCCCCACACGACCCAGAAACCGTCGGGGATAAGGAGCCTTGATGCATACAATTGTCCCTATAAAACTATTTCTGATATCTCGAATATCCGAAACGCTTCATCCTTGAAACTCGTTTGTGCTCGCATTGCCATCTGATACATCTCTGTCGTATCTATATTTTTTTATTGTTTCATGCCAATATTATTAACTTTTTTTTACATATTTTTGGCAACTTTTTATATGATTTATTGGACTAACCTATTGATCCAGTGCCCAGTGCCAGTTCCTGTTTTTTGCATGTTTTTTGTATCGCAGAAAATCCATATCAAATGAAGCCCAAATGCAATAAAATTTTATGAAGATAAAAAGAATTATTTTGGAATATATGTGATTTTGGGAGTTGGAATCACCGCAAACGGAGGCCCACACAGCCCACAAGACACCAGGGCGCGCCAGAGGCCCCTGGCACATGGTGGTGGGTTGTGCCCTCCTTGAATGTCGGTTGGATCTCTAGTTCGGGCGCAAGGAAGCTTATATCCGAAAAAAAATCGTGTTAAAATCTCAGCGCAATCGGAGTTACGGATCTCCCGGAATATAAGAAACCGTTTTTGGCTAGATCAAGCGAGCGCGAAACAGAAGAGAACAGAGAGGGAGATCCAATTTCGGAGGGGCTCCCGCCCCTCCACCTCCATGGAGGCCATGGACCAGAGGGGGAACTCTCCTCCCATCCAGGGGGGAGGCCAAGGGATAAGAAGAAGGAGGGGGGCTCTCTCCCCCTCTCTCCCGGTGGCGCCGGAGTGGCGCTGGGGCAAGGATCGTGACGGCGATCTACATCAACAATCTTGCTACCGTCAACACCAACTCTCTCCCCCTCTATGCAGTGCTGTAACACCTCTTCTCCCTACTGTAATCTCTACTTAAACATGGTGCTCAACTCCGTATATTATTTCCCAATGATATGTGGCTATCCTATGATGTTTGAGTAGATCCGTTTTGTCTTGTGGGTTAATCGTGATCTTGGTTGGTATGATTGTATATTTTATTTATGGTGCTGTCCTACAGTGCCCTTCGTCTCGCGCAAACGTGAGGGGCCCTTGCTGTAGGGTGTTGCAATATGTTCATGATTCGCTTATGGTGGGTTGCGAGAGTGACAGAAGCTTAAACCCGAGTAAGTGGGTCATGGCGTATGGGAGTAAAGAGGACTTGATACTTAATGCTATGGTTGGATGTTACGACCTTAATGATCTTTAGTAGTTGCGAATGCTTGCTAGGGGTCCAATCATAAGTGCATATGATCCAAGTAGAGAAAGTATGTTAGCTCATGCCTCTCCCTCATATAAAATTGCAAGAATGATTACCGGTACTTGTTATCGATTGCCTCGGGACAAATGACTTTCTTGTTGACAAAAGCTATCTACTTTTATTACCTCGCAATTTATTCAAGGTTTTATTCTCGCAAAGTACTCATAGTTTTGTTCTTGCAAAATAGTTTCATACTTGTTTTAGGTAAAGCAAACGTTAAGTGTGCGTAGAGTTGTATCGATGGTCGATAGAACTTGAGGGAATATTTGTTCTGCCTTTAGCTCCTCGTTTGGTTCGACACTCTTATTTATCGAAGAAGGCTACAAACGATCCCCTATACTTGTGGGTTATTGATACGTATCCGTCGTATCTATAATTTTTGATTGTTTCATGCCAATATTATACAACTTTCACATGTTTTTGGCAACTTTTTATATGATTTATTGGACTAACCTATTGATCCAGTGCCCAGTGCCAGTTCCTGTTTTTTCATGTTTTTTGTATCGCAGAAAATCCATATCAAACGAAGTCCAAATGCAATAAAATTTTACGGAGAATTATTTTGGAATATATGTGATTTTTGGGAGTTGGAATCACCGCAAACAGAGGCCCACGAAGCCCACAAGACACCAGGGCGCGCCAGAAGCCCCTGGCGCGTGGTGGTGGGTTGTGCCCTCCTCGAACGTCGGTTGGAGCTCTACTTCGGGCGCAAGGAAGCTTATATCCGGAAAAAAATCGTGTTAAAATATCAGCGCAAATTGGAGTTACGGATCTCCCGGAATATAAGAAATGGCTTTCGGCCAGATCTGGAAAACGTGAAACAGAAGAGAACAGAGAGGGAGATCCAATCTCGGAGGGGCTCCCGCCACTCCGCCTCCATAGGAGACCATGGATCAGAGGGGGAATTCTCCTCCCCATCTAGGGGGGGAGGCCAAGGAAGAAGAAGAAGTAGGGGGGCTCTCTCCCCCCTCGCTCCCGGTGGCGCCGGGGCAACGATCGAGACGACGATCTACATCAACAATCTTGCTACCGTCAACACCAACTCTCTCCCACTCTATGCAGTGGTGTAACACCCCTTCTTCCCGCTGTAATCTCTACTTAAACATGGTGGTCAAATCCATATATTATTTCCCAATGATCTATGGTTATCCTATGATGTTTGAGTAGATCCGTTTTGTCCTGTAGGTTAATCGTGATCTTGGTTGGTATGATTGTATATTTTATTTATGGTGCTGTCCTACGGTGCCCTCTGTTCTCACGCAAACGTGAGGGGCCCCCGCTGTAGGGTGTTGCAATATGTTCATGGTTCACTTATGGTGGGTTGCGAGAGTGACATAAGCTTAAACCCGAGTAAGTGGGGTATGACATATGAGAGTAAAGAGGACTTGATACTTAATGTTGTGGTTGGGTTTCACGACCTTAATGATCATTAGTAGTTGTAGATGCTTGCTAGAGTTCCAATCATAAGTGCATATGACCCAAGTAGAGAAAGTATGTTAGCTCATGCCTCTCCCTCATATAAAATTACAAGAATGATTACCGATACTTGTTATCGATTGCCTAGGGACAAATAACTTTCTTGTTGACACAAACCCTTTTACTAAACACCTAACTTTTATTATCTTGCAAAGTACTTCTAGTTTTATTCTTGCAAAGTAGTTCTAGCATCACTCCTACAAACTAGTTTCATACTTGTTTTCGGTAAAGCAGACGTCAAGTGTGCGTAGAGTTGTATCGGTGGTCGATATAACTTGAGGGAATATTTGTTCTACCTTTAGCTCCTCGTTGGGTTCGACACTCTTATTTATCGAAGAAGGCTACAAACGATCCCCTATACTTGTGGGTTATCAAGACCTTTTTCTGGCGCCGTTGCCGAGGAGTTATAGCGTGGGGTGAATATTCTCGTGTGTGCTTGTTTGCTTTATCACCAAGTAGTTTTTATTTCCTGTTCTAAGTTGTTCTCTATCTTCAGTTATGGATATGGAACACGAAACACCAAAAAAATTAGTTGTACCTGCTACTCATGGAGATGGGGAACCTCCAAAAACCCTCGATGCTCGTTATGTGAAAGATATTATGCACTACTTTGATAATCCTGAGAAAACCCCATTCAACTATATAATGGGAGTAATGTTGGATCAATGTGAATAATTTAGGGATTATCGCTTGACTCACAAAGGGAAATTGTTATGGGATCAAATTCATAAATTGAAATGGTATGCTTGGAATCTATGCTTGAGATATGATTTTACTTGTTGCTCTAGGATGAATGTTCCACACCTTCCCTTTTCATCCAAATTTAATGTGGCACCCCGGCTCAGAGAAACCGGAACGCCCCGTATTCCAGCCCAGAGATCGAGGTGAAGTCTTCTAGAATACGACACTGCTTAGCATAGAACAAACCAGCTCTCTATTATAACACGAATATGAATACAAGGTCTCCGATATTACAATGAATAACACCGGCAGGGCGACGCTATGCCAACCACAGTTGCTCTATGCAAGCAACATAACAACTCGAGGCAGCGGAACAACGAACGGCGATGATGGACTCCAATCCGCAGGGACTCTGGCTGGAATGTGTATCCTATCTCGCGAACACAGGAACCACACCAAACAAGCAAGCAATCCAGGCACAACCTGCAAACTGGCATGACTCACCAGGTCAGTACATTGAATGTACTTGCAAGCTCACAATTAACCAAAAGCAGTCAAGGCAAACAACAGCATGGCATTAGCATGTTAAATCAATCATGAACATGATACTAGCAAAACAATAGGGCATGCACAACTGAACATGATACAACTTTTGCATGGCATGAGCATATGAACATGGCGATACTACCTTCAACAAGTTAACATTATCAAGCACCAACTTACTCTGCTCGGGTTACCTCGTAGCCAACACATGCATCAACTTACCAACATTGGTATCCACGATACCACCGTGATCATCTCACGATCACACAACTTCGGTATCCACGATACCTCTGTGATCCTCTCTCAATCACAACCAATCTCTTTCTCATCATTGAATTGGGGTTATTAATCGAGTTATTATTATTGTTGGCTCATAGTGTGACCGACTACGAACTGGGCCCATATCCGCGGGTGCGGCTATCGATAGATTAAACACACACACTCTGCAGAGGTAGCACACTATACCCACACCACGGAATTCATGGCCTCGCACTCCCATTCGGGTGGACCAACGACATTCCGACAAAACCGATCTACTTCCCATGACACTCTCCCGGCCACTCCGACCAACTCCCTGTGGGATAAGTCATGGGTGGCCCCGTGCCTACCAAAGGCATCAAGGCCACCGTCGTGGCAAAACGGTCCCAAACGGGGACATGAACTCAAAAACAAACATGGGCACACAAGGCTTATGCCATCCTACCCGGCCAAGGTAGCGCCCGCGCATAACCTTCCCTCATTGGAGGCACCGGCGAGGCACATGACAATAGACCCAGTTAGGACCTTCCCATAAAAGGCAAATGTGGTTGCACTAGTCAGCTCGATTTGGTGGCACCATGACTCAGCCAACAGATGTTCAAGTTTGATCATTAACCGGTTAAACTTGAATGCAATAACCTGAGCCATATTAAAATAACATGATGCATCTACAATGCAGGATACCAACATGAGCATGGATGTGCAACATAATCCTCAAGCATATCAACAATCATATATCATATATCCGAATGAGCATGACATACGGACGAGCATGAATAACACAAGCATAAATCTACCATAAGCATAGCATGACCACTAGGATCATGAATAAATACCATGCAAGAACACATCAATAACATTACCGAGTAAACACTTAACCAACTAACAGCAAAGAAACATACAACTTAACGGTATTCGGTAACCGACGCTAGTCATGCACCGAAGAACATGACCAACCCAACATGTACTACTACCAAGCATGGCAATATGAAAGTAATACTAGCAAGTAGAACAAGATAACCAGGTGCATATGAACATAGCATGAAAGTAAACACATATCCATAGCATAACCGAAACAACGATAGCTGTAGCAAAACAAACAGACAGTTATTAAAGATTCAAGTTGAAAACTAATGCTATTGCATGTGTATCATGCAAATGGTGGTTGTGGCTTGCCTGGGGTGATGGAGACTCCGGGAAAAAGTGCGGTGAAGCAACGAAACGAAACGCCGGACGGTTCTCTCTCGGAGGGGGCTGATTAGAGGCAAGGGCAAAATGGTCATTTTCACTATGTGACAACCTAGTAAAAATTATACCAACATAAAGAGCTCGACGAGACAAAGACATGAGCGTTGGTTTCACCTCGATCGGAGTTACGGTTGAAAAGTTATGAGGGTTTGAACACCAGGGACCATTCTGTGAATAAAACTTCAATAAACAAGTCCCTGGAGGCAAAAACTGAAAGCGCCTTTGGCCGAATATGTTTTCTGAAAAGGAAAACGTATTTTGAGCTGCAGTTAGAAGGAAATACGCTTTCCAGAAGGGAAAACGCATTATGGATAAAGAAAAGGGAAGAATACGCTTTTGAGAAACGGAAACGTATTCTTGCGAATATGCTTCCACTTACGTGACGTGGCAAGGGGGGGCGATCGGGATGGAGGTCGTCGTCTTCTTCCTCCTCTCGCTCTTGTTCGCCCATGAATAGAGCAGAGGTAGGGAAGGGGCAGCGCTGGGGCGGCCGGCCCAGTCCAGCTCCGGCCAGGCCGAGGCCAACGGCGGGCGTGGCTGGACCTGGCGCGTCCGTTCCAAGAGGTGGCGGCCACCGGGGAGGCGCGGGGAGGAGGGGAGGCCGTGGCGACGGGAGACTACAGAGGTGGTAGGCGGCGAGGCTCTCCGGCGAAACGGGCACTCCGGCGAGGGGCAAACAGGGTGGGGCGGCTCTACGGAGCACGAGGAGGACGGTGGTGGCCACGGAATGGAGGGAGGAGCACCAGAGGGCCGCGACGACGAGGTTGACGAGAGGATGGGCGGCGGTCGTGCTTGGGGAAGACGGCCTCGAGGGACTCCGGGAAAAAAATAAGAGGTGGAGAAGGTGCACCTGAGCGAGGAGAACACGATGGAGGTGGTGGAACGGAGAGAAGAGGGCTAGGCTCGCCGGAACCGAGGCGGCCATGGCGATCTCCGGTGAAAAGAGGAGGGGGCCGTGGACTCCGGTGGGCAAATGAGGTGAGGGAGGGATGAATGAGCTGCGGGAGGGGTCGAGGGTCCTATATATAGGCCCGGGGAGGCCTTGGGGAAGCTCTAGAGAGCTCGGCCGACATGCCAAAACGGAGCAGAGGACGGACGCGTCACGGGGAGCTCGACGGCGACGCGATGGCAGCGATGCAGGGCGGGGCAGCGACTCAGGCCGATGCAGTCAAGCACGGGCTAGCTCCTGGACAAGGTTTGGCGTCGAGACGAGGAGGAAGGCGACGGGAACAGGGCGGGAATACTCCAGAGCACGAGTTGGGCTGGTCGCGACCCGTGGTCACCGCGTGAACTGGCATACGCGCCAGATGATCAACCACATCATGTCTAGTAGATGGGCCCTGATAACCCACAAGTATAGGGGATCGCAACAGTTTTCGAGGGTAGAGTATTCAACCCAAATTTATTGATTCGACACAAGGGGAGCCAAAGAATATTCTCAAGTATTAGCAGTTGAGTTGTCAATTCAACTAACACCTGGATAACTTAATATCTGCAGCAAAGTATTTAGTAGCAAAGTAGTATGGTAGTAGCGGTAACGGTGGCAAAAGTAACAGTGATAGTTTTGTAGTGATTGTAACAGTGGCAACGGTAAAGTAAATAAGCGAAGAACAATATATGAAAAGCTCGCAGGCATTGGATCGGTGATGGATAATTATGCCGGATGCGGTTCATCATGTAACAGTTATAACATAGGGTGACACAGAACTAGCTCCAATTCATCAATGTAATGTAGGCATGTATTCCGAATATAGTCATACGTGCTTATGGAAAAGAACTTGCATGACATCTTTTGTCCTACCCTCCCGTGGCAGCGGGGTCCTATTGGAAACTAAGGGATATTAAGGCCTCCTTTTAATAGAGTACCGGACCAAAGCATTAACACATAGTGAATACATGAACTCCTCAAACTACGGTCATCACCGGGAGTGGTCCCAATTATTGTCACTTCGGGGTTGCCGGATCATAACACATAGTAGGTGACTATAGACTTGCAAGATAGGATCAAGAACTCACATATATTCATGAAAACATAATAGGTTCATATCTGAAATCATGGCACTCGGGCCCTAGTGACAAGCATTAAGCATAGCAAAGTCATAGCAACATCAATCTCAGAACATAATGGATACTAGGAATCAAACCCTAACAAAACTAACTCGATTACATGATAAATCTCATCCAACCCATCACCGTCCAGCAAGCCTACGATGGAATTGCTCACGCACGGCGGTGTGCATCATGAAATTGGTGATGGAGGATGGTTGATGATGACGACGGCGACGGATTCCCCTCTCCGGAGCCCCGAACCGACTCCAGATCAGCCCTCCCGGGAGAGATTAGGGCTTGGCGGCGGCTCCGTATCGTAAAACGCGATGAATCCTTCTCTCTGATTTTTTCTCCCCGAACGTGAATATATAGAGTTGGAGTTGAGGTCGGTGGAGCTCCAGGGGGCCCACGAGGCAGGGGGCGCGCCCAGGGGGGCAGGCGCGCCTCCCACCCTCGTGGACAGGGTGTGGGCCCCCTGGCCTTGATTCTTTTGCTAGTATTTTTTATTATTTCCGAAAATAATCTCCGTGAAGTTTCAGGTCATTCTGAGAACTTTTGTTTTTGCACAAAGATAACACCATGGCAATTCTGCTGAAAACAGCGTCAGTCCGGGTTAGTTCCATTCAAATCGTGCAAGTTAGAGTCCAAAACAAGGGCAAAAGTGTTTGGAAAAGTAGATACGACAGAGACGTATCAACTCCCCCAAGCTTAAACCTTTGCTTGTCCTCAAGCAATTCAGTTGACAAACTGAAAGTGATAAAGAAAAACTTTTACAAACTCTTTTTGCTCTTGTTGTTGTAAATATGTAAAGCCAACATTCAAGTTTTCAGCAAAGATTATGACTAACCATATTCACAATAACACTTAGGTCTCATGTTACTCATATCAATGGCATAATCAACTAGCGAGCAATAATAGCAAATCTCGGATGACAACACTTTCTCAAAACAATCATAATATGATATAACAAGATGGTATCTCGCTAGCCCTTTCTGAGACTGCAAAACATAAATGCAGAGCACCTTTAAAGATTAAGGACTGACTAAACATTGTAATTCATGGTAAAAGAGATCCAGTCATAGTCATACTCAATATAAATTAATAGTAATGGATGCAAATGACAGGAGTGCTCTCTAGCTGGTGCTTTTTAATAAGAGGGTGATGGCTCAACATAAAAGTAAATGGATAGGCCCTTCGCAGAGGGAAGCAGGGATTTGTAGAGGTGCCAGAGCTCGATTTTTGAAATAGAGATAAATAATATTTTGAGTGGTATACTTTCATTGTCAACATAACAACCGAGAGATCTCGATATCTTCCATGCTACACACATTATAGGCAGTTCCCAAAGAGAATGGTAAAGTTTATACTCCCCCTCCACCAACAAACATCAGTCCATGGCTTGTCCGAAACAAGGGGTGCCTCCAACTAACAACAATCCTGGGGGAGTTTTGTTTGCAATTATTTTGATTTGATTTGCATAAATCATGGGACTGGGCATCCTGGTGACCAGCCATTTTCTCGTGAGTGAGGAGCGGAGTCCAGTCCTCTTGAGAATAACCCGCCTAACATGGAAGATACAGACAACCCTAGTTGATACATGAGCTATTCGAGCATACAAAACAGAATTTCATTTGAAGGTTTAGAGTTTGGCACATACAAATTTACTTGGAACGACAGGTAGATACCGCATATAGGAAGGTATGGTGGACTCATATGTAATAACTTTGGGGTTTATGGAAGTGGATGCACAAGCAGTATTCCCGCTTAGTACAAGTGAAGGCTAGCAAAAGACTAGGAAGCGACCAACTAGAGAGCGACAACAGTCATGAACATGCATTAAAACTAATAAACATTGAGTGCAAGCATGAGTAGGACTTAATCCACCATGAACATAAATATCATGGAGGCTATGTTGACTTTGTTTCAACTACATGTGTGAACATGTGCCAAGTCGAGTCACTCGAATCATTCAAAGGAGGATACCACCCTATCATACCACATCACAACCATTTTAATAGCATGTTGGCACGCAAGGTAAACCATTATAAACTCCTAGCTAATTAAGCATGGCATAAGCAACTATAATCTCTAATTGTCATTGCAAACATGTTTATTCATAATAGGCTGAATCCGGAACGATGAACTAATCATATTTACAAAAACAAGAGAGGTCGATTTCATACCAGCTTCTCTCATCTCAGTCAGTCCATCATATATCGTCGTTATTGCCTTTCACTTTCACGACCGAACGATGTGTATAATAGTAATAGTGCATGTGCATTGGACTAAGCTGGAATCTGCGAGCATTCAATAAACAGGAGGAGACAAAGTAATACGGGCTCATGGTTAAATCAACAATAATGCATATAAGAGCCACTTCAACATTTTAATCATGGTCTTCTCCTATCGACCCCCAAAGAAAAGGAAAAGAAATAAACTATTTACACGGGAAAGCTCCCAACAAGCAAAAGAAGAACAAGAAATCTTTTTGGGTTTTCTTTTTAATTATTACTACTACACCAAGAAAGTAAACTAGCTAAAAGCTAAAACTAATTTTTTTTCTTAAGGTTTTCCAAACACACAAGAAGAAAGCATAAAAAGGAAAATAAACTAGCATGGATAGTACAATGAAAAAGTATGAGCACCGACAACTAGCATGAGTGTGTGAACATGAATGTAATGTCGGTGAGAAATACGTACTCCCCCAAGCTTAGGCTTTTGGCCTAAGTTGGTCTATTGCCACGGCTGGCCTGGCGGATATCCAAAGTTGTAACTGGGGTCGTACTGAGATGCAGCGGCTATTGCATCGTGGGCTGCAGCTTGGAGGCGAGATGCCCTCGTCCTCCTCTCATACTCATTTGCCTCCTCCCTGGTTATGACATATCTCCCCTTTGCCTGAAAGTCAAAGAGAGTAGGAGCAGGGAGAACAATATTGACACCGTCACGCTTGTCAAAGATTAGTCGGTACTGGAGAGGCGGTTCATTCCTCTCAACAAACTGATGGCGAACCATGGCATTAAAATCTAGATAAGCAGGAGGCAATTCCATATCATAATCACGAATAGGTATCTCAAGATAATTAGCTAAACGGATTGCATAAATTCCACCAAAGAAATCTCCATTAATACTATTATTATGCAACCTACGTGCCACAATGGCTCCCAAATTATAATGTTTATCTC
Source organism: Triticum aestivum (assembly GCF_018294505.1). NCBI lineage: Eukaryota > Viridiplantae > Streptophyta > Magnoliopsida > Poales > Poaceae > Triticum > Triticum aestivum. Next base: position 273,070,469 of record NC_057808.1, read on the forward strand.
CTAATACAGCACTCCCGAGAACACTGAGATCAGGAACACACATGTGGCATGCCTCATCCTTACCATTTATGCATCGGCCTATAAAGAGAGCAAAATAATGTATAGCAGGAAAATGAATGCTCCCTATGGTAGCTTGTGTTATTTCTCTAGATTCCCCCACTGTGATACTAGCAAGAAAATCTCTAAACTCATATTTGCGAGGTTCACTAGGACTACCCCATTGCGGGAGTTTACAAGCAGTACTAAAATCCTCTAGGTCCATGGTATAGGATTTATCATAAAGATCAAACAGGATCGTGTGAGAGTTGCGTGAAGATGAAAATCTAAATCTTCTCACAAAGGAGTCAGTAAGGTAATAGTGTTGGAGGCACTTATCTGACATGAAGCCCTCCAAATCAGCGTTACGCACATATGCCTCAAATTCCTCCTTAATTCCTACTCGGACCATGAAGTTTTCTGACGGCCGTTCACAAGGCCGCACTTGAGCTTCTCTTGGTGGTTCATGGTCCAGCTCACGTATTGCAGGTCTGGGTCCTTGCTTCCTTGAAGAACCTCCTTGGTACATTTTCCTAAACATATTTCTTCCTCTAAAAAATTTCTGAAATTTTTAGTAACTTCAAATAAAAGTGAACCAAGCTCAACAAAATTGATAGCAACTACTCCCACAAGTGCCTAGAGACTATATCATGCATTAGAACTACTTGGGACCAAATAAATTTGACATGCAAGCTCAAGAACAGGGTCACCTAGGCAGCAAAAATTTGCAATGGGTAAAGCACTAGAACAAAAACTAATTGGACCATTGGAGGAGTCACATACCAAAGAACAACCCCCCAAAGCAGTTTTGTGACTGGAGCTTTGAGCAAGGAGATCGAAAATGGCAGCAAGATGAGCTAGAACTCGTGCTTGAGCTGGCTGGTGATTTTTTTGGGAGGAAGAAGGAGTGTGTGGTGGCTGGAATAAGTGGAGGGGAGCCACCATGGGCCCACGAGGCAGGGGGCACGCCATGGACCCTCGTGGCCAGGTGCTCGCTCCCCTGATGTGTTCTTAGTGCCAGATATTCTCAAATATTCCAGAAAAAATCATATTTCAATTTCGGGGCATTTGGAGAACTTTTATTTTTGGGGTATTTTTTATTGCACACATAATTCAGAAAACAGACAGAAAATACTATTTTTACTTTATTTAATCTAAATAACAGAAAGTAGAAGAAGGGTACAGAAGGTTGTGCTTTCTAACTTCATCCATCTCATGCTCATTGAAAGGAATCCACTAACAAGGTTGATGAAGTCTTGTTAACAAACTCATTCCGAATCACATGAAACCGGAGAAATTTCGAATAACACTAAGTTACCTCAACGGGGATATGCACGTCCCCGATAATAAGAATTGAAGGAAATATGCCCTAGAGGCAATAATAAAGTTATTATTTATTTCCTTATATCATGATAAATGTTTATTATTCATGCTAGAATTGTATTAACCGGAGACGAAATACATGTGTGAATACATAGACAAACAGAGTGTCACTAGTATGCCTCTACTTGACTAGCTCGTTGAATCAAAGATGGTTAAGTTTCCTAGCCATAGACATGAGTTGTCATTTGATTAACGGGAGCACATCATTAGGAGAATGATGTGATTGACTTGACCCATTCCGTTAGCTTAGCACTTGATCGTTTAGTATGTTGCTATTGCTTTATTCATGACTTATACATGTTCCTATGACTATGAGATTATGTAACTCCCGTTTATCGGAGGAACACTTTGTGTGCTACCAAACGTCACAACGTAACTGGGTGATTATAAAGGTGCTCTACAGGTGTCTCCGAAGGTACTTGTTGGGTTGGCGTATTTCGAGATTAGGATTTGTCACTCCGATTGTCGAAGAGGTATCTCTGGGCCCACTCGGTAATGCACATCACTATAAGCCTTGCAAGCATTGTAACTAATGAGTTAGTTACGGGATGATGTATTACGGAACGAGTAAAGAGACTTGCCAGTAACGAGATTGAACTAGGTATTGAGATACCGACGATCGAATCTCGGGCAAGTAACATACCGGTGACAAAGGGAACAATGTATGCTGTTATGCGGTTTAACCGATAAAGATCTTCGTAGAATATGTGGGAGCCAATATGAGCATCCAGGTTCCGCTATTGGTTATTGACCGGAGACGTGTCTCGGTCATGTCTACATAGTTCTCGAAACCCGTAGGGTCCGCACGCTTAAAGTTCGGTGACGATCGGTATTATGAGTTTATGTGATTTGATGTACCAAAGGTAGTTCGGAGTCCCGGATGAGATCAGGGACATGACGAGGAGTCTTGAAATGGTCGAGACGTAAAGATCGACATATTGGACCACTATATTCGGACATCGGAAAGGTTCCGAGTGATTCGGATATTTTCGGAGTACCACGGAGTTACAGGAATTCACCAGGAGAAGTATTGGGCCTTATTGGGCCATACGGGAATAGAGGAGAGAGGCCAAAAGGAAGGAGGCGCGCGCCCCCCCTCTAGTCCGAATTGGACAAGGGGTGCAGCCCCTTTTTCCTTCACCCTCTCCCCCTCTTTCCTTCTCTCTTACTCCGGAAAGGAAAGGGGAATCCTACTAGGACTTGGGAGTCCTAGTAGGACTCCCCACACTTGGCGCGCCCCCTCTAGGGCCGGCCTCTCCCTCCCTCCTTTATATACGGGGGCAGGGTGGTGAAGGAAATATGCCCTAGAGGCAATAATAAAGTTATTATATCATGATAAATGTTTATTATTCATGCTAGAATTGTATTAACCGGAAACATAATACATGTGTGAATACATAGACAAACATAGTGTCACTAGTATGCCTCTACTTGACTAGCTCGTTGAATCAAAGATGGTTAAGTTTCCTAGCCATAGACATGAGTTGTCATTTGATTAACGGGATCACATCATTAGAGAATGATGTGATTGACTTGACCCATTCCGTTAGCTTAGCACTTGATCGTCTAGTATGTTGCTATTGCTTTATTCATGACTTATACATGTTCCTATGACTATGAGATTATGCAACTCCCGTTTACCGGAGGAACACTTTGTGTGCTACCAAACGTCACAACGTAACTGGGTGATTATAAAGGTGCTCTACAGGTGTCTCCGAAGGTACTTGTTGGGTTGGCGTATTTCGAGACTAGGATTTGTCACTCCGATTGCCGAAGAGGTATCTCTGGGCCCTCTCGGTAATGCACATCACTTAAGCCTTGCAAGCATTGCAACTAATGAGTTTGTTGCGGGATGATGTATTACAAAACGAGTAAAGAGACTTGCCGGTAACGAGATTGAACTAGGTATTGAGATACCGACGATCGAATCTCGGGCAAGTAACATACCGATGACAAAGGGAACAACGTATGTTGTTATGCGGTCTGACCGATAAAGATCTTCATAGAATATGTGGGAGCCAATATGAGCATCCAGGTTCCGCTGTTGGTTATTGACCGAAGACGTGTCTCGGTCATGTCTACATAGTTCTCGAACCCGTAGGGTCCGCACGCTTAAAGTTTCGATGACAGTTATATTATGAGTTTATATGTTTTGATGTACCGAAGGTTGTTCGGAGTCCCGGATGTGATCACGGACATGACGAGGAGTCTCGAAATGGTCGAGACATGAAGATTGATATATTGGAAGCCTATGTTTGGATATCGGAATTGTTCCGGGTGAAATCGGAATTTTACCGGAGTACCGGGAGGTTACCGGAGCCCCCCGGGGGCTTAATGGGCCATAGTGGGCCTTAGTGGAAGAGAGGAGAGGCAGCCAGGGCAGGGCCGCGCCCCCCTCCCCCCTAGTCCGAATAGGACAAGGAGAGGGGGGCGGCGCCCCCCCTTTTCCTTCCTCTCTCCCTCCTCTTTCCCCCTCCACTCCTAGTCCAGCAAGGAAAAGGGAGGGAGTCCTACTCCCGGTGGGAGTACGACTCCTCCTGGCGCGCCCCTCCTGGCCGGCCGCACCTCTCCCCCTTGCTCCTTTATATACGGGGGCAGGGGGGCACCCTAGAGACACAACAATTGATCGTTTGATCTTTTAGCCGTGTGCGGTGCCCCCTCCACCATAGTCCACCTCGATAATACTGTAGCGGTGCTTAGGCGAAGCCCTGCGTCGGTAGAACATCATCATCATCACCACGCCGTCGTGCTGACGAAACTCTCCCTCAACACTCGGCTGGATCGGAGTTCGAGGGACGTCATCGGGCTGAACGTGTGCTGAACTCGGAGGTGCCGTGCGTTCGGTACTTGATCGGTCGGATCGTGAAGACGTACGACTACATCAACCGCGTTGTGCTAACGCTTCCGCTTTCGGCCTACGAGGGTACGTAGACAACACTCTCCCCTCTCGTTGCTATGCATCACCATGATCTTGCGTGTGCGTAGGAATTTTTTTGAAATTACTACGTTCCCCAACAGTGGCATCCGAGCCTGGTTTTATGCGTTGATGTTATATGCACGAGTAGAACACAAGTGAGTTGTGGGCGATATAAGTCATACTGCTTACCAGCATGTCATACTTTGGTTCGGCGGTATTGTTGGATGAAGTGGCCCGGACCGACATTACGCGTACGCTTACGCGTGACTGGTTCTTCCGACGTGCTTTGCACAGAGGTGGCTGGCGGGTGTCAGTTTCTCCAACTTTAGTTGAACCGAGTGTGGCTACGCCCGGTCCTTGCGAAGTTTAAAACAGCACCAACTTGACAAACTATCGTTGTGGTTTTGATGTGTAGGTAAGAACGGTTCTTGCTAAGCCCATCTTGCAACAACAAAGTAGAGGACGTCTAACTTGTTTTTGCAGGGCATGTTGTGATGTGATATAGTCAAGACATGATGCTAAATTTTATTGTATGAGATGATCATGTTTTGTAACCGAGTTATTGGCAACTGGCAGGAGCCATATGGTTGTCGCTTTATTGTATGCAATGCAATCGTCCTGTAATGCTTTACTTTATCACTAAGCGGTAGCGATAGTCGTAGAAGCATAAGATTGGCGAGACGACAACGATGCTACGATGAAGATCAAGGTGTCACGCCAGTGACGATGGTGATCATGACGGTGCTTCGGAGATGGAGATCACAAGCACAAGATGATGATGGCCATATCATATCACTTATATTGATTGCATGTGATGTTTATCTTTTATGCATCTTATCTTGCTTTGATTGACAGTAGCATTATAAGATGATCCCTCACTAAATTATCAAAGTATAAGTGTTCTCCCTGAGTATGCACCATTGCGAAAGTTCTTCGTGCTGAGACACCACGTGATGATCGGGTGTGATAGGCTCTACGTTCAAATACAACGGGTGGAAAACAGTTGCACACGCGGAATACTCAGGTTAAGCTTGACGAGCCTAGCATATAACAGATATGGCCTCGGAACACGGAGACCGAAAGGTCGAGAGTGAATCATATAGTAGATATGATCAACATAGTGATGTTCACCGTTGAAACTACTCCATCTCACGTGATGATCGGACATGGTTTAGTTGATATGGATCACGTGATCACTTAGAGGATTAGAGGGATGTCTATCTAAGTGGGAGTTCTTAAGTAATATGATTAATTGAACTTTAATTTATCATGAACTTAGTCCTAGTAGTATTAGCATATCTATGTTGTAGATCAATAGCTCGCGTTGTTGCTTCCCTATGTTATATATATGTTCCTAGAGAAAACTAAGTTGAAAGATGATAGTAGCAATGATGTGGACTGGGTCCGTGATCTGAGGTTTATCCTCATTGCTGCACAGAAGAATTATGTCCTTGATGCACCGCTAGGTGACAAACCTATTGCAGGAGTAGATGCAGACGTTATGAACGTTTGGCTAGCTCAATATGATGACTACTTGATAGTTTAGTGCACCATGCTTAACGGCTTAGAATCAGGACTTCAAAGACGTTTTGAACGTCATGGACCATGTGAGATGTTCCAGGAGTTGAAGTTAATATTTCAAGCAAATACCCGAGTTGAGAGATATGAAGTCTCCAACAAGTTCTATAGCTAAAGGATGGAGGAGAATATCTCAAGCAGTGAGCATGTGCTCAGATTGTCTGGGTACTACAATCGCTTGAATCAAGTGGGACTTAATCTTCCAGATAAAATAGTGATTGACAGAAACCATCACCAAGTTAGTAGAACTTCGTGATGAACTATAATATGCAAGGGATAACAGAAACAATTCCCAAGATGTTCGTGATGCTGAAATCGACGGAGGTAGAAATCAAGAAAGAGTATCAAGTGTTGATGGTTAACAAGATCACTAGTTTCAAGAAAAGGGCAAAGGGATAGAAGGGGAACTTCAATAAGAACAGCAAGCAAGTTGCTGCTCAAGAGAAGAAGCCCAAGTCTGGACCTAAGCCTGAAACTGAGTGCTTCTACTGCAAAGGGACTGGTCACTGGAAGCGGAACTGCCCCAAGTATTTGGCGGATAAGAAGGATGGCAAAGTGAACAAAGGTATATTTGATATACATGTTATTGATGTGTACTTTACTAGTGTTTATAGCAACCCCTCAGTATTTGATACTAGTTCAGTTGCTAAGATTAGTAACTCGAAACAGGAGTTGCAGAATAAACAGGGACTAGTTAAGGGTGAAGTGACGATGTGTATTGGAAGTGGTTCCAAGATTGATATGATCATCATCGCACACTCCCTATACTTTCGGGATTAGTGTTGAAGATAAATAAGTGTTATTTGGTGTTTGCGTTGAGCATGAATATGATTTGATCATGTTTGTTGCAATACGATTATTCATTTAAATTAGAGAATAATTGTTGTTCTGTTTACATGAATAAAACCTTCTATGGTCATACACCCAATAAAATGGTTTGTTGGATCTCGATCGTAGTGATACACATATTCATAATATTGAAGCCAAAATATGCAAAGTTAATAATGATAGTGCAACTTATTTGTGGCACTGCCGTTTAGGTCATATTGGTGTAAAGCGCATGAAGAAACTCCATGCTGATGGGATTTTTGGAATCACTTGAGTATGAATCACTTGATGCTTGCGAACCATGCCTTATGGGCAAGATGACTAAGACTTCGTTCTCCGGAACAATGGAGCGAGCAACTGACTTATTGGAAATAATACATACTGATGTATGCGATCCGATGAGTGTTGAGGCTCACGGCGGGTATCGTTATTTTCTAACCTTCACAGATGATTTAAGCAGATATGGGTATATCTACTTAATGAAACATAAGTCTGAAACAGTTGAAAAGTTCAAAGAATTTCAGAGTGAAGTGGAGAATCATTGTAACAAGAAAATATATTATTTCCGCGATTTGATCGCGGAGACGAATATTTGAGTTACGAGTTTGGTCTTCATTTGAAACAATGCGGAATAGTTTTGCAACTCACGCCATCTGGAACACCACAGGGTAATGGTGTGTCCGAACGTCATAACCGTACTTTATTGGATATAGTGCAATCTGTGATGTTTCTTACCTATCTACCACTATCGTTTTGGGGTTATGCATTAGAGACAGCTGCATTCACGTTAAATAGGGCACCATCTAAATCCGTTGAGACGACACCGTATGAACTATGGTTTGGCAAGAAACCTAAGCTGTCGTTTCTTAATGTTTGGGGTTGCGATGCTTATGTGAAAAAGTTTCATCCTGATAAGCTCAAACCCAAATCGGAGAAATGTGTCTTCATAGGATACCCAAAGGAGACAGTTGGGTACACCTTCTATCATAGATCCGAAGGCAAGACATTCGTTGCTAAGAATGGATCCTTTCTAGAGAAGGAGTTTCTCTTGAAAGAAGTGAGTGGGAGGAAAGTAGAACTTGATGAGGTAACTGTACCTGCTCCCTTATTGGAAAGTAGCTCATCGCAGAAATCTGTTCCTGTGACTACTACACCAATTAGTGAGGAAGCTAATGATGATGATCATGTAACTACAGATCAAGTTACTACCGAACCTCGTAGGTAAACCAGAGTGAGATCCGCACCAGAGTGGTACGGTAATCCTGTTCTGGAAGTCATGTTACTAGACCATGATAAACCTACGAACTATGAGGAAGCGATGATGAGCCCATATTCCGCGAAATGGCTTGAGGCCATGAAATCTGAGATGAGATCCATGTATGAGAACAAAGTATGGACTTTGATTGACTTGCCCAATGATCGGCGAGCCATTGAGATTAAATGGATCTTCAAGAGGAAGACGGACGCTGATAGTAGTGTTACTATCTACAAAGCTAGAATTGTTGCAAAAAGGTTTTCGACAAGTTCAAGGTGTTGACTACGATGAGAGTTTCTCACTCGTATCTATGCTTAAGTCTGTCCGAATCATGTTAGCAATTGCCGCACTTTATGAAATCTGGCAAATGGATAAACAAAACTGCATTCCTTAATGGATTTATTAAAGAAGAGTTGTATATGATGCAACCAGAAGGTTTTGTCAATCCTAAAGGTGCTAACAAAATATGCAAGCTCCAGCGATCCATCTATGGACTGGTGCAAGCATCTTGGAGTTGGAATATACGCTTTGATAAGTTGATCAAAGGATATAGTTTTATACAGACTTGCGGTGAAGCCTGTATTTACAAGAAAGTGAGTGGGAGCACTACAACATTTCTGATAAGTATATGTGAATGAAATATTGTTGATTGGAAATAATGTAGAATTATTCTGCAAAGCATAAATGAGTGTTTGAAAGGAGTTTTTCAAAGAAAGGCCTCGGTGAAGCTGCCGAGCATCAAGATCTATAGAGATAGATCAAGACGCTTGATAAGTTTTTTCAATGAGTACATACCATAACAAGATTTTGAGGTAGTTCAAAATGGAACAATCAAAGAAAGAGTTCTTGCCTGTGTTACAAGGTGTGAAATTGAGTAAGACTCAAAGCCCGACCACGGCAGAAGATAGAAAGAGAATGAAAGTCATTCCCTATGCCATAGGTTCTACAAAGTATGCCATGCTGTGTACCAGATCTATTGTATACCCTACCACTGAGTTTGGCAAGGGAGTACAATAGTGATCTAGGAGTAGATCACTGGACAGCGGTCAAAATTATCCTTAGTGGAATAAGGATATGTTTCTCGATTATGGAGGTGAAAAAAGGGGTTCATCGTAAAGGGTTACGTCGATGCAAGTTTTTGACACTGATCCAGATGACTCTAAGTCTCAATCTGGATACATATTGAAAGTGGGAGCTATTAGCTAGAGTAGGAATGCTTTGGGTGTACCAAACGTCACAACGTAACTGGGTGGCTATAAAGGTGCACTACAGGTATCTCCGAAAGTGTCTGTTGGGTTGGCACGAATCGAGACTGGGATTTGTCACTCCGTATGACGGAGAGGTATCTCTGGGCCCACTCGGTAATGCATCATCATAATGAGCTCAATGTGACTAAGTAGTTAGTCACGGGATCATGCATTACGGAACGAGTAAAGTGACTTGCCGGTAACGAGATTGAACGAGGTATTGGGATACCGACGATCGAATCTCGGGCAAGTAACATACCGATGGACAAATGGAATTATATACGGGATTGATTGAATCCCCGACATCGTGGTTCATCCGATGAGATCATCGTGGAACATGTGGGAGCCAATATGGGTATCCAGATCCTGCTATTGGTTATTAGCCGGAGAGGTGTCTCGGTCATGTCTGCATGGTTCCCGAACCCGTAGGGTCTACACACTTAAGGTTCGGTGACACTAGAGTTGTTATGGGAAATAGGTTACCGAAGGTTGTTCGGAGTCCCGGATGAGATCCCGGACATCACGAGGAGTTCCGGAATGGTCCGGCGGTGAAGATCGATATATTGGACGAATGGTATTGGAGTCCGGAAGTGTTCCGGGGGTACCAGGCTATGGCCAGCATGACCGAAAGGTGTTTTGGGAGCCCCGGCAAGTGTTGGAGGGCCTCATGGGCCAAAGGGGAAGGGGCAAACCAGCCCACTAAGGGGTGGTGCGCCCCCCACACCCTTTCCCACGTTACTTGGGGAGGTGGGGCACCTCCACCTGGCTTGGGAGGCAAGCCTCCACCTGCTTGGCTTGGGGGGCAAGTCTCCCTAGGATTTTCCCTAGGGAGATCCAATCTGCTTGGCTGCCGCCCCCTAGGGGAAACCCTAGGGCGCCTCCCCCTCTCCCCTTGCCCCTATATATAGTGGAGGGGTCGGAGGGCAGCCGCACCTCTTCCCTGGCGCAGCCCTCCCTCCTCATACACCTCCTCCTCCTCCTTCGTAGTGCTTAGCGAAGCTGTGCCGGAGAACCACGAGCTCCATTGCCACCACGCCGTCGTGCTGCTGGAGTTCTCCCTCAACTTCTCCTCTCCCCTTGCTGGATCAAGAAGGAGGAGACGTCCCCGGGCTGTACGTGTGTTGAATGCGGAGGCGCCGTCCGTTCGGCGCTAGATCGGATCTTCCGCGATTTGAATCGCTGCGAGTACGACTCCATCAACCGCGTTCTTGTAACACTTCCGCTTAGCGACCTTCAAGGGTATGAAGATGCACTCTCTCTCTCTCTCTCTCGTTGCTAGCATCTCCTAGATTGATCTTGGTGACATGTAGGAAAATTTTGAATTATTGCTACGTTCCCAACAGGCCACACCTCTCCCCCTTGCTCCTTTATATACAGGGGTAGGGGGGCACCCTAGAGACACAACAATTGATCGTTTGATCTTTTAGCCATGTGCGGTGCCCCCCTCCACCATAGTCCACCTCGATAATACTGTAGCGGTGCGCGAAGCCCTGCGTCGGTAGAACATCATCATCGTCACGACGCCGTCGTGCTGACGAAACTCTCCCTCAACACTCGGCTGGATCGGAGTTCGAGGGACGTCATCGGGCTGAACGTGTGCTGAACTCGGAGGTGCCGTGCGTTCGGTACTTGATCGATCAGATCGTGAATACGTACAACTACATCAACCGTGTTGTGCTAAAGCTTCCGCTTTCGGTCTACGAGGGTACGTGGAAAACACTCTCCCCTCTCGTTGCTATGCATCACCATGATCTTGCGTGTGCGTAGGATTTTTTTTGAAATTACTACGTTCCCCAACAGGGGGCACCTCTAGACACAACAATTGATCTCTTGATCTCTTAGCCGTGTGCGGTGCCCCCCTCCACCATATTCCACCTTGATCATATTGTAGCGGTGCTTAGGCGAAGCCCTGCGTCGGTAGCATCATCATCACCGTCACCACGCCGTCGTGCTGACGGAACTCTCCCGTGAAGCTCTGCTGGATCGGAGTTCGCGGGACGTCATCGAGCTGAATGTGTGCTGAACTCGGAGGTGCCGTACGTTCGGTACTTGGATCGGTCGGATCATGAAGACGTACGACTACATCAACCGCGTTGTGCTAACGCTTCCGCTTTCGGTCTACGAGGGTACGTGGACACACTCTCCCCTCTCGTTGCTATGCATCACCATGATCCTATGTGTGCGTAGGATTTTTTTTTAAATTACTACGTTCCCCAACAAGAATATCATATCTCTTTTTGATAGTAGGGAGAGGAAATTCAAAACCTCCAAAAATAATCGATGGAATTTTTCCAATAGAGTTTATACTATGAACTTGAGGTTGTTTCCTTGGAAAGTGTACCGTATGCTCATTACCATTAACATGAAAAGTGACATTGCCTTTGTTGCAATCAATAACAGCCCCTGCAGTATTCAAAAAGGGTCTTCCAAGAATAATAGACATACTATCGTCCTCGGGAATATCAAGAATAACAAAGTCTGTTAAAATAGTAATGTTTGCAACCACAACAGGCACATCCTCACAAATACCGACAGGTATAGCAGTTGATTTATCAGCCATTTGTAAAGATATTTCAGTAGGTGTCAACTTATTCAAATCAAGTCTACGATATAAAGAGAGAGAGGCATAACACTAACACCGGCTCCAAGATCACATAAAGCAGTTTTAATATAGTTTCTTTTAGTGTAGCATGGTATAGTTGGTACTCCTGGATCTCCAAGTTTCTTTGGTATTCCACCCCTAAAAGTACAATTAGCAAGCATGGTGGAAATTTCAGCTTCCGGTATCTTTATTTTACTTGTAACAATTTCTTTCATATACTTAGCATAAGGATTCATTTTGAGCATACCAGTTAATCACATACGCAAAAAGATAGGTCTAATCATTTCAGCAAAGCGCTCAAAATCCTCATCATCCTTTTTCTTGGATGGTTTGGGAGGAAAAGGCATGGGTTTCTGAACCCATGGCTCTCTTTCTTTACCGTGCTTCCTAGCAACAAAGTCTCTCTTATCATAACGTTGATTCTTTGATTGTGGGTTATCAAGATCAATAGCAGGTTCAATCTCTACATCATTATTATCGCTAGGTTGAGCATCAACACGAACATCATCATTAACATTATCACTAGGTTCATGTTCATTACCAGATTGTGTTTCAGCATCAGAAATAGAAATATCATTGGGATTCTCAGGTGTGTCAACAATAGGTTCACTAGAAGCATGCAAAGTCCTATCATTTTTCTTTTTCTTCCTCTTAGAAGGACTAGGTGTATCAACATTATTTCTCTGAGAATCCTGCTCAATTCTCTTAGGGTGGCCCTCAGGATACAAAGGTTCCTGAGTCACTTTACCCCCTCTTGTTGCAACTCTAACAGCAAAGTCACTATTCTTACTATTCAATTCATTGAGCAAGTCATTCCGAGCTTTAAGTACTTGTTCTACTTGAGTGGTAACCATAGAAGCATGTTTACTAATGAGTTTAAGTTCACCTTTAACTCTAGACAATTACCCAAGTGTTCAATCATATAAGCATTGCGTTTTAATTGTCTACCAAAATAAGCATTGAAATCTTCTTGCTTAACCATAAAGTTATCAAACTCATCTAAACATTGGCTAGCAAACTTAGTAGGAGGGATTTCAGCTTTATCATATTTATAGAGAGAATTTACCTTTACTACCTGTGTCGGGTTATCAAGACCATGTGTTTCTTCAACAGGCGGTAAATTAAGACCATGTATTTCTTCAATAGGAGGTAAATTCTTAACATCTTCAGGTTTTATACCTTTTTCTTTCATGGATTTCTTTGCCTCTTGCATATCTTCAGGACTGAGAAATAGAATACCCCTTTTCTTCGGAGTTGGCTTAGGAGTTGGTTCAGGAAGTGTCCAATTATTTTCATTGGTCAACATATTATTCAATAGAATTTCAGCTTGATCAACAGTTCTTTCCCTGAAAACACAACCAGCACAACTATCCAGGTGGTCTCTGGAAGCATCGGTTAGTCCATTATAAAAGATATCAAGTATTTCATTTTTCTTGAGAGGATGATTAGGCAAAGCATTAAGTAATTGGAGAAGCATCCCCCAAGCTTGTGGGAGACTCTCTTCTTCAATTTGCACAAAATTATATATATCCCTCAAGGCAGCTTGTTTCTTATGAGTAGGGAAATATTTAGCAGAGAAGTAATAAATCATATCTTAGGGACTACGCACACAACCATGATCAGGAGAATTAAACCATGTCTTAGCATCACCCTTTAATGAGAATGGAAATAATTTAAGGATATAATAGTAGCAAGTTTTCTCATCATTAGTGAACAGGGGGGCTATATCATTTAATTTAGTAAGATGTGCCACAACAGTTTCAGATTCATAGCCATAGAAAGGATCAGATTCAACCAAAGTAATTATCTCATGATCAACAGAGAAATCATAATCCTTATCAGTAACAAAGATAGGTGAAGTAGCATAAGCAGGATCATATTTCATTCTAGCATTCAGAGTTTTTTCTTTAAGCTTAACTAATAATTTCTTAAGATCACTTCTATCATTGCAAGCAAGAAATTCTCTAGCAGTTTCTTCATCCATAACATAACCCTCAGGCACAACAGGAAATTCATATCTAGGGGGAGAATCTTCGTCATCACTTTCATCAATATTATCAGTTTCAATAATTTCATTCTCTCTAGCCCTAGCAAGTTGTTCATCCAGAAATTCACCTAGTGGCACAGTAGTATCAAGCATAGAAGTAGTTTCATCATAAGTATCATGCATAGCAGAAGTGGCATCATCAATAACATGTGACATATCAGAATTAATAGCAGAAGCAGGTTTAGGTGTCACAAGTTTACTCAAAACAGAAGGTGAATCAAGTGCAGAGCTAGATGGCAGTTCCTTACCTCCCCTCGTAGTTGAGGGATAAATTTTGGTTTCCTCGTCTTTCAAGTTCCTCATAGTGACCAGCAGATATAAATCCCAAGTGACTCAAAGAATAGAGCTATGCTCCTCGGCAACGGCGCCAGAAAATAGTCTTGATAACCCACAAGTATAGGGGATCGCAACAATTTTTGAGGGTAGAGTATTCAACCCAAATTTATTGATTCGACACAAGGGGAGCCAAAGAATATTCTCAAGTATTAGCAGTTGAGTTGTCAATTCAACTACACCTGGATAACTTAATATCTGCAGCAAAGTATTTAGTAGCAAAGTAGTAGCGGTAACACACTACAAAAAAATACACTTCCGTGATGATACGTGTTTGTCACAGTAGGTCACGTTTTCTGTCATGCATGTACATCCATGACAATTTTTTGACAGAATCAAGATAGTCATACCTGTGCTGTCGTAGAAGTGTTCCATGACATTACCAAAATTATCATCACGGAAGTGTCCACTTCCATGACGATAAATCACGCGTCACAGAAGTGCTTTCGTCAAGGGTGACCGACACGTGGCATCCACCGTAACGGAACGCCGTTAAGCTATCGGGTCCGGTTTTGGATCCGATAACTGGTTAACAGCCCGGACCAATGGGGATTTTCCACGTGTAAAATTCTGATTGGCTGACGGAAGCACGTGTCAGCTCCGCGTTGGCACAGGTGTCACTCGTCCAATGGGCGAGATGCGCCTATGATATGTTGACACGTGGACCGGCCCAAAAGTGGCCCATAAAGTTTAAATGGGCCGGCCCAACTAAAGGCCCGCAAGATTTTGCGGACCATAATGGGCGGCCCAACTAAAGGCCCACGAGATTTTGCAGACCATAATGGGCTGGCCTAGCTAAAGGCCCACAAGATTTTGCGGGCCATAATGGGCCGGCCCAGGTAAAGGCCCACAAGATTTTTGCGGGCCATAATGGGCCGGCCCAGGTGAAGGCCCAGAAGATTTTTGTGGACCATAATGGGCCGGCCCTTTAAGAGGCTTTGGGCTAAATTATGGCCCATATGAGATTCGGCCCGTCAACTGGACGCTATGCTTTTGGGCCCACTTGCTAAAGGCCCATTTAGTAATTCGGCCTGATATTAGTTTCGGCCTGTTAAGGGCCCGTTTAACATTTCGGCCCTATATTAATTTCGGCCTGTTAAAAGCCCGTCATATAGTTGGGCCTAACTACGGCCCGGTTTGCATCCGGCCTGCTCGCAACCGATAATCTGATTGGGCCAAACAAGTACTGAGACAATTTTGGCCTGTTAAAATCCCGTGATTTGATTGGCACAATCATGGGCCGGGGTCCATTTCGGGCTTCTGCCAGCCCGTGAGCTGTTCGGCACGTTTCAGGCCCAACCTACTTCTCAGCCTCCTAAAAGCCCATTGAGTTTTCTTGCCAAAAGAGGTCCGGCGGTTTACTCGGCCTATTAAAGGCCCGACTCTACTAGTGGGCCAGTTTACATTTAGGCCTTCTAACGGACCAAGATGACGGGGCCCATGATGCGGATCATACATCGTGATTGCATGACGGCCCGATTATGTACCGTAATTTTACGGTTTGGCCGGTTTACTGCGAAGACAGGATATATATACAGTGAAATAACTGCAGCATTGTGAATAAGAAAAAAACCTAGACTATACAATAAAGAAATTACGGCATATTATATCCACTGGGCATCAAAGCTCGCCACTATGATAATAAAGCACAAGCAGACAGCAGATTACATACACGGGTCATCAAAGATCGCCACCGGTGCAACTAAACACGCCGACAAAATAATATACAAAACCGACAACACTTCAATAGAGTTCAAGAAAGGTTAGCCCTGCTAGGGAGCTGCAGCGCAAGCAGCTGAGCAAGCTGATGAGACTGCGCTTGTTTAACACTTATATCCTCCTCACTCTGAAAGATAAACAAGCAGACAGATGACAGGTTTTGCACATAAAAGTATCAGTGCTGACAATTCATCACATTTCTTACTGACGAATAAAGTGACACAGTTTAAAATTGCATTAACACAATATGGTATTGTTCAGGTCAAGACATGGCAGGAAATGACATTGTGAAGGAGTTGGCAGCTTCACGACACCACTCGATTACAGATCAAGAACCCATAAGTATCAATGGTTAGTGTGCTGTCAATTTATCCCATTTCAGATTGGCAAATAAAGAGACAGTTTAAATAATATTAGAATGATATGACATTGTTCATAGTTAAGACATTGCAGAATATGACATTGTGTTGTAGTGGGTAGGTTCACCACACCACTGGATTACGGATCAAGAACAAAAGCATACATGCAGTGCAAAAGAAGATCATTTGCTCTGTATACTTTAATTTACATGGTATGAAGAAGGAACTTGGTTGTACAACTGAAAACTTAAATTGAGAAGGACAAACTTTTGTTTATGAACTACATAATAAACTTTAAACATGCAATTTAATGCAAACACCAAAAATAAACAGCTGTTGCAGTCATGCCTAACCAAATATACACAACAAAGTTTGAAGGCTTGAGAAGGATAAACTTACATTATTGGTGAAGGCAGGCTCTATAAAGCCCTTGTCCATGCTGATGGGGGGGGGGAGCAATTCAAGAAGTTTACCAAAAAATCTTCTTCATAAGCATTGCCTTTATTCTACATTTTGTTAAGAGTAAATATAGATGTGACAATATAAGAAAAAAATGGAGAATATTTAAGATAAGATGAAGAGAGATGCTACATAACCAAGTAGCTATAAATGTAAGTACAGCGATACAGGCAAAAGCTACAGCCAAGAGCAATGTAGAGCTAAACTTCTTCAGTACCATCGGTGTTATCCAACCTTATGGTAAGAGTAAATATAGATCTTATGTGTAGAAAATGGAGGGCAAAGGAAAATAAGCTGCAGAGTGATGGTAGATGAACAACTACCTGTCAATATAAGTACACTAATAAAGGACAACAAGTACTTACAAGAACAATGCAGAGCTAAAAAATTTCATTGGCATTGGATATATTCTACACTAATGTAACCATTCATACAGATCAGATAATTTGGAGCGAACAATTGATAAGCAAGCTATCATGCATACTGCTGTCACATAATGAACCAGGTATGTATGCAAGTACAGTGATACAGGAAAACAGGTACTAACAAGAGCAAAGCAGAGGGCAGCATATTTGCGATATCCTGTCGTTCTTTTCAAATCGGAATTCTTTTTCGAGCAGATTTCCCGCAAAAAAGATCCGTAAGGCACATGCGGAAAAGTAGAAGTTCAAATTGTCATGCGATATAATAGACAGTACCTCATCCTCGGAACGAGATCAGTGCATAACAAGGTTTTTCCATTCAATGTCTTCTAAATTTAGCACAAGAGACTTCAGCAGAAATTCGTTTATAGACTTGCCATCAAAGTGTGATTTCCTCAGGTAACACCAATACTCCTGCAATGCTTCCTTGAAAAGCGCAAGCAAGCTTTGCTTGTCATGACTATCCAGATTGACCCTCGCCTACTTACAACAATGTAATGTAAATCATTGATGTGTTCAATCAGCAGAAAACAGGAAAATAATCACCATGAATAATAGCACTTACACGTAAGTGGGACAGGAAGATGTGAAAATGGTGTTTGTCTTCACTATAATCTTCCCATGATGGGAATATATGCACGTAGTCCCTAACAACATTGAAAGCATTGTCTTTTAAACTGGGAATAACTGGAATGGGGTTCCAATCTGCAGGAATTGGCCGTCTCTGCAGTTGGGATAGGTCTTCGGCCGTTGGACTTGCTGTACTTTTTGCTGGAGTGGGATTTTTCTATGGTATGGCTGGTGCTATGGCAACTGAAATTGGCATACCTTTTGCTGGAGTGCAGGTCCTGTGTGGTGCGGCTGGTGGTGTGGCCAGTGAAGTATGGGTACAGTCTGCTGGAGTCGGTCCTACGTTTTGTGTCACTGGTTGTACAACCAATATAAGTGGGGTGCTGTCTGATTTCTCAGGCACAAGCACGTTTTTCAAGGACTTTGCTGGTGCTCCTTCAGGTTCGGCAATCACCCTCTTCCTTTTTGATGTCTGATGCACAAGAACAACATTTGAGTGGAAAAACATGGTATGTTGACAGATGGAATATGTATTGATAATGGATGGGCATGGCATCTCGACATATATGATGAGTAAACTAAGCAGATGGCGGTGCAACAAAGTAGAAGAAATGCAAGACAACATATGCAAGATACGCGCAATCAATAAAACCTTGCCAAATTAGAACAGACACCTTGATGGGTGAACAGGACAGGCCATCTGCCTTTGACTCCTCGAGGTTAGAATAGTCATTAGGATCATGTTCTGAACAAGAATCAACAGAATGGCACTCATTGCACCGTATGCTCATTGCCATTAACATGAAAAGTGACATTGCCTTTGTTGCAATCAATAAAAGCCCCTGCAGTGTTCAAAAAGGGTCTTCCAAGAATAATAGACATACTATCATCCTCGGGAATATCAGGAATAATAAAGTCCGTTAAAATAGTAATGTTTGCAACCACAACAGGCACATCCTCACAGATACCGACAGGTATAGCAGTTGATTTATCAGCCATTTACAAAGATATTTCAGTAGGTGTCAACTTATTCAAATCAAGTCTACGATATAAAGAGAGAGGCATAACACTAACACCGGCTCCAAGATCACATAAAGCAGTTTTAACATAGTTTCTTTTAATGGAGCATGGTATAGTTGGTACTCCTGGATCTCCTAGTTTCTTAGGTATTCCACCCTTAAAAGTATAATTAGCAAGCATGGTGGAAATTTCAGCTTCCGGTATCTTTCTTTTATTAGTGACAATTTCTTTCATATACTTAGCATAAGGATTCATTTTGAGCATATCGGTCAAACGCATACGCAAGAACATAGGTCTAATCATTTCAGCAAAGCGCTCAAAATCCTCATCATCCTTTTTCTTGGATGGTTTGGGAGGAAAAGGCATGGGTTTCTGAACCCATGGTTCTCTTTCCTTACCGTGCTTCCTAGCAACAAAGTCTCTCTTATCATAACGTTGATTCGTGGATTGTGGGTTATCAAGATCAACAGCAGGTTCAATTTCTATATCATTATCATTACTAGGTTGAGCATCATCATGAACATCTTCATTAATATTATCACTAGGTTCATGTTCATTACCAGATTGTGTTTCAGCATCAGAAATAGAAATATCATTTGGATTCTCAGGTGGTTCAGCAGTAGGTTCACTAGAAGTATGCAAAGTCCTATCATTTTTCTTTTTCTTCTTCTTAGAAGGACTAGGTGCATCAATATTATTTCTCTGAGAATCTTGCGCAATTCTCTTAGGATGGCCTTCAGGATACAAAGGTTCCCGAGTCATCTTACCAGTTCTAGTAGCCACTCTAACAGCAAAGTCATTGTTCTTATTGTTCATTTCATTGAGCAAATCATTTTGAGCTTTAAGTACTTGTTCTACTTGAGTGGTAACCATAGAAGCATGTTTACTAATGAGTTTAATTCACCTTTAACTCTGGACATATAATCACCCAAGTATTCAAGCGTATCGGAATTATATTTCAATTGTCTACCAGTATAAGCATTGAAGTTTTCTTGTTTAACAATAAAATTGTCAAACTCATCTAAGCATTGTCTAGCAGACTTATAAGGAGGAATATCACCTTCATCAAATCTATAGAGAGAATTTACCTTTACTACCTGTGTCGGGTTATCAAGACCATGAGTTTCTTCAATAGGTGAAGGATTAAGATCATATGTTTCTTCAACAGGCAGTAAATTTAGACCATGTATTTCTTCAATAGGAGGTAAATTCTTAACATCTTCAGCTTTAATACCTTTTTCTTTCATAGATTTCTTTGCCTCTTGCATATCTTCAGGACTGAGAAATAGAACACCCCTCTTCTTCGGAGTTGGTTTAGGAATAGGCTCAGGAGTTGGCTCAGGAAGTGTCCAATTATTTTCATTTGTCAACATATTATTCAATAGAATCTCAGCTTCATCCGGTGTTCTTTCCCTGAAAACAGAACCTGCACAACTATCGAGGTAATCTCTGGAAGCATCGGTTAGTCCATTATAAAAGATATCAAGTATTTCATTTTTCTTAAGAGGATGATCAGGCAAAGCATTAAGTAATTGGAGAAGCCTCCCCCAAGCTTGTGGGAGACTCTCTTCTTCAGTTTGCACAAAGTTGTATATATCCCTTAAAGCAGCATGTTTATTATGAGCAGGGAAATATTTAGCAGAGAAGTAATAAATCATATCCTGGGGACTACGCACACAACCAGGATCAAGAGAATTAAACCATATCTTAGCATCACCCTTTAATGAGAACGGAAGTATTTAAGGATATAAAAGTAGCGAGTTCTCTCATCATTAGTGAACAGGGTGGCTATATCATTTAATTTAGTAAGATGTGTGCCACAACAGTTTCAGATTCATAGCCATAAAAAGGATCAGACTCAACCAAAGTAATTATATCAGGATCAACAGAGAATTCATAATCCTTATCAGTAACTCAGATAGGTGAAGTAGTAAAAGCAGGGTCAGGTTTCATTCTAGCACTAAGAGATTTCTGCTTCCATTTAGCTAATAACTTCTTAAGATCATATCTATCATTGCAAGCTAAAATAGCTCTAGCAGCTTCTTCATCCATAACATAGCCCTCAGGAACAACAGGCAATTCATATTTATTGGGAGAGTCTTCATCATCACTCTCATTAATATTATCATTTCAATAATTTCATTCCCTCTAGCCCTAGCAAGTTGTTCATCAAGAAATTCACCAAGTGGCACAGTAGATCAAGCATAGAAGTAGTTTCATCATAAGTAGCATGCATAGCAGAAGTGGCATCATCAATGACATGCGACATATCAGAATTAATAGCAGAAGCTGGTTTAGGTGTCGCAAGCTTACTCAAAACAGAAGGTGAATCAAGTGCAGAGCTAGATGGCAGTTCCTTACCTCCCCTCGTAGTTGAGGGATAAATTTTTGTTTTCTCTTCTTTCAAGTTCCTCATAGTGACCAGCAGATATAGATCCCAAGTGACTCAAAGAATAGAGCTATGCTCCCCGGCAACGATGCCAAAAAATGGCCTTGATAACCCACAAGTATAGGGGATCGCAACAGTTTTTGAGGGTAGAGTATTCAACCCAAATTTATTGATTCGACACAAGGGGAGCCAAAGAATATTCTCAAGTATTAGCAGTTGAGTTGTCAATTCAACCACACCTGGATAACTTAATATCTGCAGCAAAGTGTTTAGTAGCAAAGTAGTATGGAAGTAACGGTAACGGTAGCAAAAGTAATATTTTTGGGTTTTGTAGTGATTGTAAAAGTAGCAACGGAAAAGTAAATAAGCGGAGAACAATATGTGAAAAGCTCGTAGGCATTGGATCGGTGATGGAGAATTATGCCAGATGCGGTTCATCGTGTAACAGCCATAACATAGGGTGTGTGGCACCCAAGTTTTTATTTGGAATTTTTTTTGAAAAGATTTTATTTGACTTGAGGGGAGTGATTTAAAAAATTTCTTCAAGAGAACTCTCCCTCTCATATATTTTCTTTATGGCAAAATTTTTATTTGGATTCACCCAAGATCTGCCTTTGACCTTGGGAGTTCTTGCTCTTCATTTGGACTCAAGACAAAATGTTTTTTTTCATTTGGGAAAAGAACTTTTGAAAACCTTTTTCTGAATTTGCACTATGGCTTTTGGAAGGTACTTTGCCACTTTCAACTATTCCTTCTTGCCATGGCATAAGTGCAAATCCTCTCTCCTAAACACTCCCTCACCTCTGGATCATGATTTACATCAAATCCAGTAAGTTGAACCTCCCCATGTATTTATTTTCCATTCAAATTCTATTCAAATATTTTCTGCCTTCTATTCTACCTCTTGGAGATTTACAAAGGAACTCCATTTTCTGTTTGGACTTTTACCACCAAACTTCTTTCCCCTCCTAGTCCTTTGAACCCTCAACCTAGAACCATGAAGATCCACTGGTCTCCAGTTCAAAATTTTCAAACTACATCAGCTGCAAGTTTGGACCAGATTTGGCAAATTTGGTGAAATTCATTCAAAACCTTCTCCAAAAATTCCAAATAAATTCATGCAGCCCCTGGGTGCTTTGGGTGGTCATCTCACCAAGTTACAGCTCCAGCAAAATTTATCTCTTTACCAAAATCTACTGTCGAACACCTGCAATGCATGGTCACTGTCAAGTTTCAGTAACTTCAGAGTTTCAGTACTGTGCTTGCTGTCGTTTTCTTCAGAAACGGGCATCGATCTCGCCAGTACCGCCACGTCGCCTTGCTCCTCGTCCTCGCCCACTTGTTCCTGCACCGCACGAGCGCCTGGCACCTTGCGGGCGTCGGCGACGAGCAGCAGGAGGTGCGCCGCCCCGTGACCGACGCCGGCGGCGGCTTTGCGGACGCCAGCGGGAGACACGGCGCCGACGACTCCACCCAGCGCCGCCCAAACCACCGGAGCCCGCCGCGTGGCCGTCCACTCCCCCGAATGCGCTGCCGCTCTCGTCGTGAACCGCAGGGCGTGGAGCACGCTCTCTGCCGCCGTTGAGCCCGTGCGGTCACCTCACCGTGGGCAGACGCCATTACGCCAGGGCCAGCTCCGTTTAGCTGCAAAACGAGTCCCGTAACATCCACCGATGCTGCCCGACCGCTCAAACCCTCTGCCAACCCACTGCTCCGCCGTAATCGCTCGCCGGAGATTCTCCGTTCACGG
Source organism: Triticum aestivum (assembly GCF_018294505.1). Classification (NCBI taxonomy): domain Eukaryota; kingdom Viridiplantae; phylum Streptophyta; class Magnoliopsida; order Poales; family Poaceae; genus Triticum; species Triticum aestivum. The sequence goes on from NC_057808.1 coordinate 273,093,383, forward strand.
CCACCCCGTCGATCTGCCTATAAATAGAGGTCCCGAGCTTCAACTCGAGCACCCACCAGCCCTGCACTTCCTCTAGAGCACGCCTAGCCACTGGAAGAGCCCCGAGGAGGTCTCCTTCCTCGACTCCGGCCGCCGCGACCCGCCACGGGATCCAGCCCGATTCGCCCCCGTGTGTGCTCCGCAGCCTCCATTCTCTTGCCAGTAACTTCACCATGCATCTCCTGTTCTGACCCGCACTTCAATTTGAAGCTTGCAGCCCTCCACCGGAGTTCCCCATCCTCACCCGAGCCGCCGTCCGCCGGGGATAGTGTCGCCGTCGACGTGGTGCTCCCCGTTGGACGAGTCCACCACCCACCGACGCGGAAGAAGACACTGAAGCTCTTGGTACCCTCCATTTCTCCTAACTCGCCGTGGTTCGACGCCGGCGTCCACCGCCGTCTTCGGGCGCCGGCGAGCCTTTTCAAACCTGACATGCGGGCCCCGCGTGTCAGCCTCTGTTCTATTTCCCCGAACCGTTTTCTGTTGACGCCTTCGGGCAAAATACGTCTTCTCTCTTGCGCTTGCGCATTTCCAAACGAACCGTTTTCTGTTTTCTCAGTTAAAACCCTGGAACTTTTCTGTTTCATTACAGAAAGGTCCCTGGACGGAAACCTTTATAACTTTTTATTAAAAAGGTATTTTTGAGTGATTCTTTTTCTGACATTCTTAAAATTTTGTCTAGTTTTTTATGGGATTTATTTGGGAAATATTTGGCAAAGTTTCGGTGCATGTGTTGGTTTTCACGTTAGTACCCGTTTCGTGATTGCCGTAGGTTCCGGGAGAGGTGACGGAGCCGCGAACTTCGCCGAGCTAGATTCCGACTTCTCTGAACCAGGCAAGCATGTTTGGACATTTGATATGGCAGAAGTTTTGCATGTTCATGTGAAAGTTTGTGTGTGGCATATGAGTGTCGGTAAATATCTCGTTGCTCGTAAGGCAACGACCCGGTTGTTCCAAAGTTGCGATGACCTCTGATGAGAGGTGGCCTAATCATGTGGTGACATGAAGGGCAGCAAGGTGGTACTGTTGTAGCATGCCAGCCTTGCGTCATCTGACTTTCTTCGACGTTAACGTTGTTGGAGCCACGTTATCGATCTTTTCCCGCATGTTCCAAAGTTGCGATGACCTCTGATGAGAGGTGGCCTAATCATGTGGCGACATGAAGGGCAGCAAGGTGGTACTGTTGTAGCATGCCAGCCTTGTGTCATCCGACTTTTCCGACGTTAACATGGTTGGAGCCGTGTTATCGTCCCTTCCCCTTTTCGTGCTACCACATGTCTCATTGCCAGGATACGGTTTAGTAAGTTGGTAACCTCTTTCCGTGTACACACCAAACAGAGAGGCCGGGATGATGGTACCTTGGCCCAGGATTAAAGCCAGTCATTCGGTCAGGGGGCATGGGTGTTTCCGGTTGGGACCGAGAGGGGGGGGCACCCCCTTATAGCGCGCGTATAGAAATTTGATCCCATGCTACGCGAGGTTGTAGCCTCCCCGACTCAAGGTTTTTCTTGAATGTTGCCGAGGGTGATCCCTGGCTTCGGATGGTTGAATTGGGTGTGTACTGGTTAGACGTGTTCCTTCCAGAACACCGTAGACGGAACTAGTCCCCGTGACTACTGAAATCCGTTGGCTGTGGTTAAGTACAAACTCTGCAGAGTCAATTCTTTCCAAATCATCGTATCCATGATCAGTAGTGTAAACATTATATCCATATCTATCCATGTGAAAAACTTGTCCCCGGTGAACAAGCTCAAGTGGTAAAATCTCAGGTTTTATTGTTATTCCAGTGGATGGACAAGCTTTATTTTGTGTCTCATGCTTGTGATAATTTATGTCTCCGAGCTGTTGTAATAATGAAATGTGATATAAGCCCTTTAGGTGACGTCGCGCAGACGTCCGACTGTGGCGTGTACTCGTTTCTCACTTTCGATATAAGCCCTTTATGTGATGTCGCTCAGACGTCCGACTGCGGCATGCACTGTCTTTAGTTTCTGTTATAAGCCCTTTATGTGGTGTCGCCCCGACGCCCGACTGTGGCATTATTATTCCGCATTTTCCGCTCGAGGAGTCTTTCAGACACTCGTTTGGCACCTGTATTATTATTCCGCATTTTCCGCTCGAGGAGTCTTTCAGACACTCGTTTGGCACCTGTATTATTATTCCGCATTTTCCTCTCGAGGAGTCTTTCAGACACTCGTTTGGCACCTGTATTATTATTCCGCATTTTCCTCTCGAGGAGTCTTTCAGACACTCGTTTGGCACCAGTATTACTATTCGGCAGTTTCCGCTCGAGGCGTCATTCAGACCCTCGCTTGGCACCCAGTATTTATTATCTCTATGTCTGATCGCACTGGTTAACTTATTCATGTGTTTCATGTTTGCATTTGTTATACCTTATGACCGAACTGTCTTGCGAGTACTTTCATAGTACTCACCTGGCTTGTTGATTTGGCCAGATGTTGACGAAGGCGATCTCTTGGATGAAGAGTTTGATAGCGCGTCCGATGCCTAGAGGAGTCCCAGTCAGTCCTGCGCGATCCCGGATTTTGGTCACTTGTATTGTATACGCTTCCGCCACCCGCAATAAGTCTTCTCGAGTCTCACTCTGACGCTCGAAGAGCTGTAGTCTTCTGGAGACATATCACTCGCCTCGCGGTGATATCTCCACCATCGTCATTATCGTGAGTTAGTAGTTTGCCACCCTATCCGCCGTATTGTTTTATCGGCGTGCATGTAATAAATTTTTGGGCAGTCTCTGCTCAACTTTGTATTATATTTAGTACTCCTGGTATTTTTTTCTTCTGTGACCAATGTATTGTCTATCAGTGAGAAGGAATTCTTCCTCGCTGGTCTGTAACAGGGATTGGTTTCTCAATAATTATTTTATTGAAAAACCGGTCGTGACAGGGTGACACAGAACTAGCTCCAATTCATCAATGTAATGTAGGCATGTATTCCGAATATAGTCATACGTGCTTATGGAAAAGAACTTGCATGACATCTTTTGTCCTACCCTCCCGTGGCAGCGGGGTCCTAATGGAAACTAAGGGATATTAAGGCCTCCTTTTAATAGAGTACCAGACCAAAGCATTAACACATAGTGAATACATGAACTCCTCAAACTACGGTCATCACCGGGAGTGGTCCCGATTATTGTCACTTCGGGGTTGTCGGATCATAACACATACTAGGTGACTATAGACTTGCAAGATAGGATCAAGAACTCACATATATTCATGAAAACATAATAGGTTCAGATCTGAAATCATGGCACTCGGGCCCTAGTGACAAGCATTAAGCATAGCAAAGTCATAGCAACATCAATCTCAGAACATAGTGGATACTAGGGATCAAACCCTAACAAAACTAACTTGATTACATGATAAATCTCATCCAACCCATCACCGTCCAGCAAGCCTACGATGGAATTACTCACGCACAGCGGTGAGCATCATCAAATTGGTGATGGAGGATGGTTGATGATGACGACGGCGACGGATTCCCCTCTCCGGAGCCCCGAACGGACTCCAGATCAGCCCTCCCAAGAGGTTTTAGGGCTTGGCGGCGGCTTCGTATCGTAAAACGCGATGAATCCTTCTCTCTGTTTTTTTCTCCCCGAACACGAATATATGGAGTTGGAGTTGAGGTCGGTGGAGCAACAGGGGGCCCACGAGGCAGGGGGCGCGCCCAGGGGGGCAGGCGCGCCCCCACCCTCGTGGACAGGTGGAGGCCCCCCTGACGTGGATTCTTCTTCCAGTATTTTTAATATTTTCCAAAAATAAGTTCCATGGAGTTTCAGGTCATTCCGAGAACTTTTGTTTCTGCACATAAATAACACCATGGCAATTCTGCTGAAAACAGCGTCAGTCCGGGTTAGTTCCATTCAAATCATGCAAGTTAGAGTCCAAAACAAGGGAAAAGTGTTTGGAAAAGTAGATACGACGGAGACGTATCATTTATCTTCAAGAGTGGACTGCTACTAGTGCGACACAAAGCAGCTACACAGATCATAGTGTAGATATAACGAGAAAACCATAAGCATCAGAGTAAAATCAGCAAAGTGGAACTTGCTGGAATATATGTGCTAGTATTGCCGGTACGGCTAGAAAGGCTTCGGATACCAGCTCTCTTCAACTGAAGGTGTGGTACTGTTAATATCAGTGTAACTCTCAAAGGCGACACAGCTCCCCGCATTTCCTTGCTATTCTTATAGGATTCAAGTGGGCAGGCCACTACAAATCCTATTCCCATGTTTACAAAATCCTACGAATCAAAGAGGCCCGACGAGTTCAAAGTGTCCATACCAACCGACCGTATAGACCTCTACACTGCAAATGTCCCTGCTCATCTTCACTACAAGGAACATACTGTACTACTATCATACTCCCTCTGTTCCAAAATATAAGTCTTGGTAGAGATTTCCACTATGGATCACATACATATGTATCCAGATACATTTTAGAGTGTAGATTCACTCATTTTGCTCCATATGTAGTCCATGGTGGAATCTATACAAAGACTTGTATTTAGGAACGGAGAGAGTACTTATTAAAGAAGAACGGAAGAGGAACATGCTAAAGAAGAGCAAGCAGATTTTGGATAATAAAATGTTCGTTGTGCAGTGCCGACACACGATGAACCAGAGCACATTAAGAAAGCAACTCCCTGCTGTCTCTCTATATGTGGTGCACGTGCTTTTTTGAAAGTAAGGTAGGAACATTAGCTGACCAATTAAACGTTATCTATTTTAGTAATATCAGCATCATATCAGATTCGTACTTGAGCAACAAGTTTGGAATTATGAGTGGCACATTGTTTAGCTTGATGGATTCAGGAGCAGTGCTAAGCAGGTATGATGATGGTACTGAATATAAAGGCATGTCTGCATGCAAGTCACATGACTTTTGTCATTTGGGTCAGTCGACCATTTCAGGCGGTTGGATGAAGATCCTACGTCTCCTAACCCTTCTTCTTTCTCGTCTCTGATTCTTCCCATACAGAACACCGCACGGGCCGCCGACCGGACCATCGGCCCCCACCGCCTGTGTTCCTCCGCCACCCCACCCCCACCCCCGCCCCCACCCGCGTCGAGTTTTCTTCGTTCGGCGAGGCCCCACCACCGCCCCCCACAACCAAAGTCCCCACCCGAGCCCCTTCGTTCGCACCGGCGAACTCCAGCGAGCTCTGAAAAATCGACTGACCCAATTTTGAAATTTAGTCTACTGTGATTTAACTAGTGTGGAATATAAAAGGCGAAAACCATAAGCATTGGGAGTATAGTGTTGAGCATGCGATGGCGGATCTGAAGGTGCAAACCGGACAAAGGCAACTTTGCAACCAATGTTTGCTTTCAACTAGCAAGTAAGTGATGGACAAGAAATCAGAGTAAAGCAGTGGCGATCTATTTTCTTGTTGCGATAAATAAGTTGACCAGATATGAAAGAGTACCGCCTCTGGTGCGACGCCGTGTATGCATCTGCTGAGAATTTGATGGTGCTGCGGTAGCGATGGCTGTCGGCGGCGTGGAAGCAGATCTAGGAGGGTAGACAGTGGCGGCAGGGCGTGGTGGACGAGATGGTCGTAGGAGCGGCGCCGGCAAGGTGGACAACGGCGGGGATGAAGCGAGAGGACGGGATGCAAGGATCCCGGTCCGAAGCCGTGGATGAGAGAGGTCGATCTCTTGTAATGGACGACGGCGTCGGGGTATCAGCTCCGGCATGGTGGAGGAGGACGGCGGTGGATGGGGTGGCGGACGGAGGAGGCTGGGGTGGAGAGGGTGTTTTGGCGCCCACGGAGTACGAATGGGGAAATGGAGGTGGAGAGGAAGGGGGGAACCATGTCTTCAGGGCGCGCTTGTCTCAAATGCGAGGAAATTTACAAGCTTAGCCCCCGTTTCAAATTTCCTACATCACAGCAATATTAGTCGGTTGGGGATAGGACGGTAATCTCGCATACACCGAATATTTGCCGACGAGAGTTTGTTTTTGGCGCCCACATGTATGAATCGGGGAGGGAGTCGATTTCGGCCGAGGACACACTATGTTTTGGCGCCCACCGTGTATGAATCCGGGTGAGAGGCGGTTATGTCACGTTTGAGTGAAATTACAAACCTACCCCTATCAAAACCTATAGAAATCGAGCAGATAGGCTTTGCGTGGCAGGGATAGGCAGTAGTAATTTCCATCTCGCAGATTTTGGTTTCGGGCGGTTACTGCGACTTTCCCCGCTTCGTTCAAATTTTCCAGAGTGCACGTTTACCGTGCCAACTCAATTCGAATCCCGTTTGTATTCTATTTTTTCCGGGCGGGATCCATATTCGATTGGAATAAAATTCTATATACATCATTTTTTTATATACTTTCAAAAGCACAACAAAGAATTCTGCTCCTTTATATGTATAATATGATTTACAAATACAATGATCTCAAAATCATAAGGTTGAATTCAAAAAATTAAACCAAATTATGTTCTACTAAAATGTATGGATCAGTAATATATACATATTAAATAACATAGATGCGCGTGAATTCATATGAGTATGCATGTTTGATAGATCAATTTTGGTTCGAGTATGGATTACATGTATCATCATCTCGAATTCAAATATTTGAATCCCTTTTATGTTCACTCCTTTCATGCCCATCTCTCTCGCATGCATGCTCCTTCAAGTAGCTATCACTCTCTTTTCTCCAGCTCACCCGCACGCTCACTTCATGTTTCTCCTATCCTCGCAAACATGGTCTCTCGACGTCTCCCTTGAGAAGTGTCACACTCTCCCTATCATTATACATTACACGGTTTTCATTATCTCTCACGTCTCTACCGTTCTCTCGTATCACTAGGTACCTAAGCTTTCTTTTTCACCGCCACACACACAATCTCCACTCGTCTTTCACTTTGTCTTTCTCTCTATGGGATTCTCTCACACACCCTATATGTCTCTAGATATGAATCATACCACTAAAATTACTCTCTCTCTCTCTCTCTCTCTCTCTCTCTCTCCTGTAGACACAACATTTGTTGCGGTCTCCTTTTCGTCTCCATCCCAGACTGACATTATTCATTTATGTACCGATCAGACAAATTCCCCCCCCCTCTCTCTCTCACACACACACACACACAACTCCTGCTTCCACTCCCCTTCCTGACTACCGTCTCTCTCTCTCACACACACAAAACTCTCGCTTTCGCACCCCCGACTCGTATTTCTCTCACAAACATTTATCGACTAGCCTCTAGATAGGTTTATACACCCGCACACTCGTGCTTCCACTATCGCATACATGTCTCTCTCCCGCTCCTTGTATCTATGTAGATTTTTCTTCCCTTCTTGAGACACGCCCTCTCGATCGTGCACACACACACTATCGCCTCATTTTAAGCTGACACCTCTCGCACACACACTCTTTGTGTCTTTGTCACACATGCACTCCGTCCCCCTCCTCTCTCCCTCTCTCTCTCACACACATGGGCTTTTTGCAACAACTAGCAAGATGCCCATGCGTTGCACGGAACATCAAGATGCATTTGTATGAGTAGTTTATCTTGTGGGAGAAAATGATGAACAAGGGAAGGCCTTATTTGCAAGTGTGGAGAGGGGTGTGGGTATCTTTTTGCAAAATTGCCATAGTTTCCTTCTTATCCGTCAGATAGATCGGGCGGCCTATATTGCAGGATGGCAGGCACACGATCATCACCGACTATGCTTTTTTATAAGAGTAGGGATAAAAAACAGAGTTGGTGATGATGGTGGACCTGCCATCCTGCAATATAGGCCGTCCGATTTATATCTGACGGATAGGAACGAAACTATGGCAATTTACCCACACTCCTCTCCACATTTGCAGATAAGGCCTTCCCTCGTTCATCCTTTTCTCCCACAAGATCTTGATGTTCCGTGCAACACACGGGCATCTTGCTAGTAAGAGTAGAAATTAGACATATACCACTTCTTGAATCTTGAAACCAACAACATTCCTCCCTTATCTCATCAGAACCGCCAAAGGAATATATTTTGAGTGAAACATAACAATTTTTTAGTGATATACGTATTTCAAAACTGGACTTTTTTTTCTATCAAATCGGTGAATATGTATTAATCTACTCAGATCGTGTGGCAATGCATTGGCACATTGCTAGTAGTTATTATAATTTTTTGGACACCAGACAAACGGTGGAGTACATATACGAAGAGAAGAGGCGCACGCAGGTAGTCGGTCTCTCGCTGTCTCGCACACACGAGTGTTTCGTAAAGGCAATGTTAACAAATAAACCCTAAAACCCTAGGTGCACAATTGCTGCATTAGCGGGTACCGGGTACGTGGTGGAGCGCACCTTTGTAGGAATAGTCAGCTCGCGTGATAATTTGATCCGTAGGAGTTGATGGTCGGGACCACAGGTGAACGACTTGGAGGCGGTGGCTCGCCAGTTGCCACAGATCGAGTAGCCAGGTTTAAAATATCATTTTTTAGCGGGGTTAAGAGTTCCGATTTTCAATGGCGCGTTATAAGTACTAAGTAGTTTTTAGTACGATTGGTATGGAGCAAAAATGGAATTCATAGTACTACGTACCTCCTTGGCATATGGTTGTATGGGTTTATGTTGCGAGATGTTGAACCTGGTAGTTCTAGGGCAAATACTATGTTTAGATTTAGATGTTGGTTTTCAGTAATGAAAATCAGAAGGGGGAAACCCTTCTTTGATTAAAAAAACTACTACGTCCGTTGTGGTTTACTAGTCCCCATCATATTTTGGGTCAAAGTTTGTCCACAAATTTTACTTGTAAAATGTGAATGGAAAACGAGATTTTGTTATACGCAAACAAAAAAGGGCTGGAGGGAGTGATTGCTCTGACACGGACGCGACCTCTCATAGCGCAGGCATTGAACCGGCGCGCCGGCCAAGAGGGCCCCACTCGCTACAGGCCCGGCTGAACACGCCTCCTCGCCGCATGCAACCGGTTTCAGACTGCCCCGCCTACCTTCATTGAATCCGCGCGTGTGTCGGCAACACGTCCTTCCGCGAGCCGGCCGGCATTTTAGAACACAAAAAATGACCAAAATATAATTAATTACGCATGGTCTTGACTTGTTGTGCTCGCACTGGTAGCAGGAACTAGAGGTTTTTCTTTATTCATAACTCTCCTCAAATTTTTTTTGGCTTTGAAGTGAATCATGGTTGTGGACATTATGTATGAATGTGGAGATATCCGTGAACATGAGTTTGATGTGGAAGTTGAACTTGGAATGTCGGGCTTGCGCGTGAACTATACCATGTCCAATGCTTCGTCTGTTATTGTTTGGAAAGTAATTGCTGTTATTACATGACCCAAAAAAATATTTTGTGCCACATCAGTAGATGCACGGACATCACAACAGGCATGCTGACTGGATAAACATTTGAACCTAGCTACTATGAATGAAATTTTTTATTGACAACAGTTTTAGATAGCAGGAGACGCCTAGCCTGCTCTGCCTCTGCTAGCTTATTTCTGGCTTCTTCCATCTCTTCTTTGGCATGGGTGAAGAGAGCATCTGATTGCTCTTTTTGCTTCTTCAGGAACTCAGATACATTCTCAAGGGCCGCTGCACGCTTTCTTTCAGCCTTTACTAGAGCCACGAGGACACGAACAGCTGACGACTCAACCTAGCTTGTGTGTAATCCAGCATCATCTGGGAATTTGCACCTTGTGTCTAATCCAGCATCATTAGGGAACTGGCACCTTGTGTGTAATCCAGCCTCATTCTGGAAACATGATCTCGAGGTTGACCATACTTCCCTCCTCGCAGGAACTGCATCCTTACATGAAGTTACTTCTTTTTTAGATAATTACTCAGAGCAACCCAGATCCATTTAGTAGAAGCCAGATAAACAGAACTGGGAGAAGTGAATTCAAAAGAAAAAAATTATAAAAATAGACTACAAGGTGAGAACACCCACTTCCTACATCAAGTTAAAAATGAAAGCATTAGGACGATTAAGACTCTTCTTATGACACATCGAAGAACACGAGGCTTAAGAGAAACAGAAACTACAAGATATACACATCGAAGAACACAAGGCTAAACAAAACTAATTGAAAGGGTGTTACTTACCAAAGCTCGTTTTACAGGTTCGGTGCAGCTCCTCTTTAACTTGCCACGCTCCTTGAAGATGTCCCCAATATCCCGTGTTTGGTCTTCATTGCTCCTCTGCATGTTCGCACTCGTGGTTTTAAAATCTCAACATGGCAAGAAAAATATACTACTAGTAATACTCGCGCATCTTGTGGGCAACATTAAAGCACTCGTCTGCCATGTTAGAGCATTTCCAACATAATCGCAACGCGCAGCGCTTTAAAAAGCGTTTACAGTGCTGAGATCGAGAAGTAGAGATAGAGAGTAGAGGATAGTTCTCAGCATAGATAGATAAAAAAATAGATTATTCAACTACTCCTCCTCGTCCGACTCCTCCTCGATGATGTCCTCCTCCGACGTCTGACTGTAGGCCTGAAGATACCGATCATCGTCGGATTCCCAGGGCGACGCTGCTCCTACCTCATGTTGAATTGAGCGTCCGCTTTTCGCCTACGCTTGTCCTCGCGATAGGCGGCTCGCTCCGCCCTCCTCTTATCCCTCTCCGCCCTCCTTTGCTCGTAGAACTGGTGCTTGTTGATGATGTCCTACAGGAAGCGTTGGCGCCACAGCACCATGGCTTCCTCGTCCGTCTCGGCGATGCCGAGACGGTGCTCCCGCCTTCGGTTGTCGCGACGATCCTCGTCGGTGATAAGCCACGGCAGAGGCACGAGCTCCTGTGCCCGCTCCCGCGTCGGCACATTAGGGAAGTTCAATGTTCTATGAGGCCACCGGAGGCGCCATGCTGTCGCGTCGTATGCGCGGGCGGACTCGTTGGTGGTGTTGAAATTGCCGAGGCTGAGGCGCATCCCGCGGAACCGGATGTCGGCGGATAAGCCGCCGGAGGGGCGCGCGCGGACGCCGGGGTATCCCCAAGATTCCCGGCGACGCGACGGCATGGTGGCGCGGCGGTGGCGAGGCGAGAAAGAGCGAGGAGAGAGCGGTGGCGAGGCACAGAGTGGGGAGAGAGCGGTGGCAAGGCACAGAGCGGTGGGAGGGCGTTGGATTTTATAAAGCGCGCTGGATGCCGCGCGCCAAAACTAGCGCATGCCCGGCCGCTTTTTCCCGCGCACGCGCAATCCTTTCCCGACGTCTCTGTTATCTCTATTCTCTTCTCTACTATTATATTTATTTTATATTTAATATTTATCTCTACTTCTCTACTCTCTATTTTTTCTCTACTTTTTCCCTACTCTTATAAAAAACAGAGTTGGTGATGATGGTGTTCCTGCCATCCTGCAATATAGGCCATCCAATTTATATCCCATGGATAGGAAGGAAATTGTGGCAATTTTGCAAAAAGATACCCACACCCCTCTCCGCATTTGCAAATAAGGCATTCCCTCGTTCATCCTTTTCTCCCACAAGATAAACTACTCATACAAATGCATCTTGATGCGTGCAACGCATGGGCATCTTGCTACTTCTAATAAACTATCCATCATTTGCCACACTACTGGTTGCAGATGAAATACCTACCCAAGCACAGCGCGATACAGGAGCGACGCACAATTACAAGCTGATATTCTGTTGGACAATGGAGGCTATAACCAATTACTTTTACGGGAACAATAGCACCCAGGAAATTTGAAGGGTAGGTATGAACAAAATTGGAACTGCACATGTACTGCTAAGTGATTCAATACACACATTACCAATCGAGGAGGAGAACGATGGTCGCGGCGGCCTCGGTGAGTCATGGTCGGCAACGGGAGTCAGTTCATTGTCCACGACGGTGGTGCTTCTGCGCTTGGCTCGGCTTCCGGGAAGCAGATCCGAGACCATGGAAGATGGTGCCGGGGAAGAGGCTTCGTGTATGATGACGATGGTGGACCGGCTCCAGTGCGGTGTACGAGGTCGTCGATGAGGCAGATGCGCTGCGGTGGACGAGTGCGCCGATGTAGAAGGGGAGGAGCACGAAGGCTGTGGTGCCGCGGAGAAGTCTATTTTGCGGTGGGGATAGAAAATGGGGAGTATTCAAGTGTACTACTCTGGGTGTCGGGGTGGGGTTGGCTGGGTAGGGTGAACCTGAAGTTATGAAAATAGCCCCCTACCAACCGTCATCCGTAGGCCTGTTCCGAAGGCTATGATGGTAACTTCCCACTGCTCGAATCAGGGTCACGGGAGATTTACCCGCCGACCTCAAAATTTTGTGACACTGAACTCCCCGTGTGGCGTGTTGGGTGATTCGGCTAAGCAACTAGCGAGTAGTACTAGTAAACTCTGCATATTAGGTTTGACCGAAGTCAAACTTCCTAAAGTTTGACCAAGTTTATAGAAAAATATAAACATTTACCATAACAGATATGTATGATGTGAAAGTACATTCAATAATGAATCTAATGGTATTTATTTGTTATTGTATATGTTAATATTTTTTGTTATAAACTTTCTGAGAGTTTACAAAACTTGACTTTGACCAATGCTAATACGCAGACTTATATAAAAACGGAGGGTGTACACATTTGTTTTCTTAGTATGTAGGAATTAATCATTTGTTGAAATTGTGAAATAAATATATTAGGCTACTGACTTCGAATGTAATGGTCTATACAATTCAATAGTTACTATCATTGTCGAATTCCAAGATGTATACGAGGTCTATAGTACTTCACAACATGCTCAAACTCGCATAATCCCAGTCGAATGACAATCAAAATGCATTTCATAGTTATTACTTTGTAGGATGCAACAAAACCAACAATAACTCTACATCAGCCATTGTAAAAGCAACATTTTGAACATATCCCAATGTGTGAATGAAACGTGCAGAGAGAGCTTGCGAAGATGGAGCAGATAGGGCGGGAAAGATTGTATGTATGTGGACGAGAGAGTAGGAGACAAACCTAACGAAACAGAGAGAGGGAGATAGAGAGAGAGAGAAAGAGAGAGGAAGAAGTTAGGTCTGTGAGAAAGATGGAGACATGTAATATACGTGAGATGCGTGTGCATCCGGATTCTGTACACGTGGAAGGAGAAGAGACAACAGGTTTGATGAGAGAGCTAGAAAAACATGGACGAGAGGGGAAGGATCTTGTGGGTTGAGGGATTGATAAATTTGTGCGGGGGAGAGAGGGATTGGTAATTTTGTGCGAGAGAGAGAGGGTGGGGGGGAGGAGTCAGTCAGCCATCGTCACATCATCCTGCTTCCAAATGGCCTCGCATTCTCTAGCGCAGTGTGGTCGCCGTCTTCAATCTCCTCGATGCCCTCTTTGAAGATTGAGGTGTTGTGCATGCTGGGGTGCAGAGAAGCACAAGCGAGAGTGGTCACCATATAACCTTGGATGGGGATGAATTGTGTGCTCGGGGGAGGGGGTGTGCTGTGTGCTGTGTGTGTGTCAGGTATTGAGAGAAAACAAACCTAAGGAGAGAAATGTGTGTGTATGTGACAGAAAGCTACTTGCTAAACAGGGTATTCACGAAGAGATTGTGCGTGCGAGATAGAGAGCGATGTGCGGGCCTTGAGGTGGGCAGGGGCCGGGTGAGGGTGTCAAAATGTGCGCGTTGATGCATGTGTTACATGCGATCGTGCGAGGGACGGACGAATCGAGAGAGATGGTTGTTGTGTTACGGATGCTCCTCTCTCTCTCTCTCTCTCTCTCTCTCTCACACACACACACACACACACACACACACACAAGTAAAATGGAAGACCGTTCTCTCATGTATACACAACGTATCGGCATCTGTCTATGTTTCACTCATGCATGATCATTTGCACATTCACACCTCTCTATGTCTCTATCACACGCACACCGTCTCCACATTGCCCTTCCGCCAAAACACACATATGGACACATACACACGTTCTCTCTCAGTCACACACACAAAATTAGTATTAAAAAAAACTAGGGCGCACCTAAAATGTCCAAATCCAAATAAAAACGAACTGGAGCTAAATTCAAATATATGGAAATATTGTAGCGTCAAGATCTTTTCCCAGAAAAAAAGTTGAGTAATATTCGGGGATTGTTTTCACACACACAAAAAGGTTCAGTGGATGTCCTTCGAGCGCGACACGGTGACGCACCGTTCGATTGACCGCGCGGCCACGGTTCACGCGCTTGCACAGGATTCCGTATCGTGACTGTGGTAACTAATCAAACCGCTGCCTAAGTCTAATGTTTACGTGTACTAGTACGGGTTTCTTTTAAGTTTGACCAACCCTATATAAAACTAAACTAAGCTCCCATACGCGCACTCATCAATATGCCGCCGCCGTTGCGCATGCCGGCGCCCGCCTGCTCCGGCCAACAATTTCTCACCCATCACCGCCGTGTCGCCGCCAAGCCGAAGAATCACCCAGCTCACGTCGTCTGTAGTCCCTCCTCGCGATGCCGCCGCGCTGCCAAGCATGCGAGCAGCTGGTGGAGCCGTGTCTATGCACGCAGCGTAAGAAGTGGAGGACGAGCGTGTGCTCCAGCACGCCGGCGAGGAGGAACTAGCGTGTCATTGTTGTCTCCGCCCGCGCGGAGGAGACGCGCATGGTGGCTGTCGCGGCGGAAGCCGGTCGCGCACGCGTCGAGCCCGCAAACCGGGTGCGGACGCGGAATCTACCTTCGAGACCATGAATGCCACGTGGATCCTGCAATCTGAAGGAGCAATTTGGGTCAGCCGACTCTTGTGAGCCGTTTGATGCAACATGGATGGCTAGAAGGGCTTCTTCAACCTCCGAAGTAGATGCACAGTTCATCTTCTCAGCCCGCCACACGCCTAACCGCCTGCCGCCGCCGCCACGCCCTCCCCTGAACCGCCTGCCACCGCCATGCTCCCCCACCCCCACCATCCGTTTAACCCCGGGCACGATCCATTTTTTTCTGGCAAACTGCATTCCACACCCAACACTCATAAGATAGATCATGGGCACCCTGCCGTCTTCTTCCTTCACTCCGTTGAACTTCTTTCACAAATCGACTGTCCCAAATTATACTACTAGTACGAACGTATTAACTACAGTAGGAACACGAAGATACGAGCAGTAGTACCAACTACAAGAAGAACAGTAGTAAGACATAGTACTAGTACTACTGTACGTACTAAAGAGTTCAAATAACGAGAAAGAACATAAACATAGTTCTGCTGGGGCCTCAGCACAACACACCCTTGAAAATAAACTAAGCAACTAGTCCGCTTGACACTGCAGTAGAACCAGCATGAGCGATGACACTTCCACCTACTCGGAGTCCGAGTCCACGTCCTCGACTTCGTCCTCGTCCCTCTTCCTCTTCCTCTTGGCCGACGCTTCTTTGCTTGAACCGGACACTGGGCTCTGCTTCTTCATCCAACCCTTGTAGATATTTAAACAAAGGTAGGCATCCATTGCTGCGTACAGGATGTGATCTTCATCTAATGTCTTCGACTCCCATGCATGATGAAACTCGTGGTGAGGTTTCTTCAGTTTAGCATACAAACGATCAATCATGGCTGCTGCCAAGGTCAACATTGAAGGCTGAGAGGAGGACACCAGGCTTGCCTTCTGGAGATCGAAGGGCTGGCCTACAACGAGGTCTACCCGACCCAGGATTTCCTCGTCGTTCCTAAAGTCTACAGTAACGAATTTGACTTGGCCGCCCTTGAGGAACTTCTTAAATTCCTCGCACTCAACGTCGGCATGGCATATGGGGTAGACCAAGCATAAGTCATGCATGGAAACCTGGATCATGGTGGGCTTCTTCTTCTCTGCCTCCTTTAGTTTCTTCTCGCTTCCCAGGACTGTGGTGTACTCATCATCTAGCCCAGCGACCCACTCATCATTTGAGTTTTTGAACATGCGTTTGAAGCGAGCAAGGCATTCTTTCACCGTTGCGGAAGAACGGGTGTAGATGATGTCGAACTCATCGCCGGTGATGGTTCTAACCTTGTACTCACCGCCGATCATGGAGATTTGGGACGCCATGGATTTGGGAGGAGGGTTAGGATTAGTGGAACTACCGTAATGTGAAAGGACGGGACAACTGGGAGCGAACTGTTGTAAGGTACTGTACTAGTAGAAGACGGGGACGAGTAGGGTGTGCGAACGGCGTGGGGTTGCTGGTTTGCCCGGTGGATAAACGGCTGCAAGCCCCCAAAGAGTTCTCGAGAACTATGCGAGACCCACTAGATGTCATGTCTACTAGACCCATATCGTAGGCCTGACGGTATAGCTTCTGCCTATTCGCACGCCATGCCGGCTTGTGTGTAATTTCAATTAATTCCATCAACCGTCGTGCCTCCCACGACCTTCGGCCTGTTCGCACGCCATGCCGGCTTGTTTGCTATTCCCGTGTGCATGATACCAGCTAAGATACCACCATTATGGCCAGCCTTAACCATCGCATGCAATAATTTAGTGCACCTTGAAATATGAACATGTGTGGGGCGTGTATGTTTTTAATGACTTGAGACTATACCCAGCCCGGCATGCAAGATGAGACTTTATGCACCGTTCCCCATACCTGCAGGAAGCCTGTTCGTCTCCAAATCTTTTCCTCTCCATGTTTGGAAACAATATGCCTGCCAGACTCTCCTTCTCCCTCCGGTGGTCCCACCACTCCACCTCGTGTGGAAAAAATCTGCATGCATGACTATCCTCCCCCCGCGCTCGTCCAATCCGTTGTGACCAGCAATATTTCCACCCCTTCCCTCCCCCGTAATTTACTCCAACAAATATCCCCACGTAGCTATTACTCCCTCCTTTCTGGTTTATAGGGCTTATCTCCAAATTTTAGTTTTTCCATTTTATAAGGCTCAATTTGGTTGTTCCCCATCACATGTTCAGATTCCAAGGTGCATTAAATCTTTGCATGCAAGTATTAAGAGAAATATGCCCTAGAGGCAATAATAAAGTATTATATATTTCCTTATATCATGATAAATGTTTATTATTCATGCTAGAATTGTATTAACCGGAAACATAATACATGTGTGAATACATAGACAAACAGAGTGTCACTAGTATGCCTCTGCTAGACTAGCTCGTTAATCAAAGATGGTTATGTTTCCTAGCCAAAGACATGAGTTGTCATTTGATTAACGGGATCACCTCATTAGGAGAATGACGTGATTGACATGACCCATTACGTTAGCTTAGCACCCGATCGTTTAGTATGTTGCTATTGCTTTCTTCATGACTTATACATGTTCCTATGACTATGAGATTATGCAACTCCCGTTTACCGGAGGAACACTTTGTGTGCTACCAAATGTCACAACGTAACTGGGTGATTATAAAGGTGCTCTACAGGTGTCTCCAAAGGTACTTGTTGGGTTGGCGTATATCGAGATTAGGATTTGTCACTCCGATTGTCGGAGAGGTATCTCTGGGCCCACTCGGTAATGCACATCACTATAAGCCTTGCAAGCATTGTGACTAATGAGTTAGTTGCGGGATGATGTATTACGGAACGAGTAAAGAGACTTGCCGGTAACGAGATTGAACTAGGTATTGAGATACCGACGATCGAATCTCGGGCAAGTAACATACCGATGACAAAGGGAACAACGTATGTTGTTATGCGGTCTGACCGATAAAGATCTTCGTAGAATATGTGGGAGCCAATATGGGCATCCAGGTCCCGCTATTGGTTATTGACCGGAGAGGTGTCTCGGTCGTGTCTACATAGTTCTCGAACCCAAAGGGTCCGCACGCTTAAAGTTACGATGACAGTTTTATTATGAGTTTATATGTTTTGATGTACCGAAGGTTGTTCGGAGTCCCGGATGTGATCACGGACATGACGAGGAGTCTCGAAATGGTCGAGACGTAAAGATTGATATATTGGACGACTATATTCGGACACCGGAAGTGTTCCGGAGATGTTTCGGATTAAACCGGAGTGCCGGAGGGTTACCGGAACCCCCCGGGGAAGTATTGGGCCTTAGTGGGCCTTGAGGGGAGAGAGAGGGCAGCAGCCAGGAGGTGGTGCGCCCCCTCCCAGGAGGAGTCCTAGTTGGACTAGGAGAGGGGGGCGCATCCCCCTTTCCCTCTCCCTCTCCCTCTCTTTCCTTCCCCCCTTCTTTTCCTAGTAGGACTAGGAAAGGGGAGTCCTACTCCTACTAGGAGGAGGACTCCCCCCCTCTCCTTGGCGCGCCCATAGGCAGCCGGCCTCTCCCTTGCTCCTTTATATACGAGGGCAGGGGGGCACCTCTATACACACTTGATATACGATATTTTAGCCGTGTGCGGTGCCCCCCTCCACCAGATTACACCTCGATAATACCGTCGCGGAGCTTAGGCGAAGCCCTGCGTCGGTGGAACATCATCATCATCACCACGCCGTCGTGCTGACGAAACTCTCCCTCAACACTCGGCTGGATCGGAGTTCGAGGGACGTCATCGAGCTGAACGTGTGTAGAACTTAGAGGTGCCGTACGTTCGGTACTTGATCGGTCAGATCGTGAAGACGTACGACTACATCAACCGCGTTGTGATAACGCTTCCGCTGTCGGTCTACGAGGGTACGTGGACAACACTCTCCCCTCTCGTTGCTATGCATCACCATGATCTTGCGTGTGCGTAGGAATTTTTTTGAAATTACTACGTTCCCCAACAGTGGTATCAGAGCCTGGTTTTATGCGTTGATGCTATGCACGAGTAGAACACAAGTGAGTTGTGGGCGTTATAAGTCATACTGCTTACCAGCATGTCATACTTTGGTTCAGCGGTATTGTGAGATGAAGCGGCCCGGACCGACATTACGCGTACGCTTACGCGAGACTGGTTTCACCGTTCGGAGCACTCGTTGCTTAAAGGTGACTGGCGGGTGTCTGTCTCTCTCACTTTAGTTGAACCGAGTGTGGCTACGCCCGGTCCTTGCGAAGGTTAAAACAACACCAACTTGACAAACTATCGTTGTGGTTTTGATGCGTAGGTAAGAACGGTTCTTGCTAAGCCCGTAGCAGCCACGTAAAACATGCAACAACAAAGTAGAGGACGTCTAACTTGTTTTTGCAGGGCATATTGTGATGTGATATGGTCAAGACATGATGTGATATAATGTGTTGTATGAGATGATCATGTTTTGTAACCGAGTTATCGGCAACTGGCAGGAGCCATATGGTTGTCGCTTTATTGTATGAGATGCAATCGCCATGTAATAGTTTTACTTTATCACTAAGCAGTAGCGATAGTCGTAAAAGCAATAAGTTGGCGAGACGACAACGATACTACGATGGAGATCAAGGTGTCAAGCCGGTGACGATGGTGATCATGACGGTGCTTCGGAGATGGAGATCACGAGCACGGTGCTTCGGAGATGGAGATCACAAGCACAAGATGATGATGGCCATATCATATCACTTATATTGATTGCATGTGATGTTAATCCTTTATGCATCTTATCTTGCTTTGATTGACGGTAGCATTATAAGATGATCTCTCACTAAAATTTCAAGACAAAAGTGTTCTCCCTAAGTATGCACCGTTGCGAAAGTTCTTCGTGCTGAGACACCACGTGTTAATCGGGTGTGATAGGCTCTACGTCAAATACAACGGGTGCAAAACAGTTGCACACGCGGAATACTCAGGTTAAACTTGACGAGCCTAGCATATGTACAGATATGGCCTCGGAACACAGAGACCGAAAGGTCGAGCGTGAATCATATAGTAGGTATGATCAACATAGTGGTGTTCACCATTGAAACTACTCCATCTCACATGTTAATCGGACATGGTTTAGTTGCTTTGGATCACGTAATCACTTAGATGATTAGAGATATGTCAATCTAAGTGGGAGTTCTTAAGTAATATGATTAATTGAACTTAAATTTATCATGAACTTAGTACCTGATAGTATCTTGCTTGTCTATGTTAATTGAGGATAAATGGCCCGTGCTGTTGTTCCGTTGAATTTTAATGCGTTCCTTGAGAAAGCTAAGTTGAAAGATGATGGTAGCAATTACACGGACTGGGTCCGTAATTTGAGGATTATCCTCATTGCTGCACAGAAGAATTACGTCCTGGAAGCACCGCTAGGTGCCAGGCCTCCTGCAAGAGCTACGCCAGAAGTTATGAACGTCTGGCAAAGCAAAGCTGATGACTACTCAATAGTTCAGTGTGCCATGCTTTACGGCTTAGAACCGGGACTTCAACGACGTTTTGAACGTCATGGAGCATATGAGATGTTCCAGGAGTTGAAGTTAATATTTCAAGAAAATGCCCGGATTGAGAGATATGAAGTCTCCAATAAGTTCTATAGCTGCAAGATGGAAGAGAATAGTTCTGTCAGTGAGCATATACTCAGAATGTCTGGGTATAATAATCACTTGATTCAACTGGGAGTTCAACTTCCGGATGATTGCGTCATTGACAGAATTCTTCAATCACTGCCACCAAGCTACAAGAGCTTCATTATGAACTATAACATGCAAGGGATGGATAAGACGATTCCCGAGCTCTTCGCAATGCTAAAGGCAGCGGAGGTAGAAATCAAAAAGGAGCATCAAGTGTTGATGGTCAGTAAAACCACTAGTTTCAAGAAAAAGGGCAAAGGGAAGAAGAAAGGGAACTTCAAGAAGAACAACAAGCAAGTTGTTGTTCAGGAGAAGAAATCCAAGTCTGGACCTAAGCCTGAAACTGAGTGCTTCTACTGTAAGCAGACTGGCCACTGGAAGCGGAACTGCCCCAAGTATTTGGCGGATAAGAAGGATGGCAAGGTTAACAAAGGTATATGTGATATACATGTTATTGATGTGTACCTTACTAATACTCGCAGTAGCACCTGGGTATTTGATACTGGTTCTGTTGCTAATATTTGCAACTCGAAACAGGGGCTACGGATTAAGCGAAGTTTGGCTAAGGACGAGGTGACGATGCGCGTGGGAAATGGTTCCAAAGTCGATGTGATCGCTGTCGGCACGCTACCTCTACATCTACCTTCGGGATTAGTTTTAGACCTAAATAATTGTTATTTGGTGCCAGCGTTGAGCATGAACATTATATCTGGATCTTGTTTAATGCGAGACGGTTATTCATTTAAATCAGAGAATAATGGTTGTTCTATTTATATGAATAATATCTTTTATGGTCATGCACCCTTGAAGAGTGGTCTATTTTTAATGAATCTCGATAGTAGTGATACACATATTCATAATGTTGAAGCCAAAAGATGCAGAGTTAATAATGACAGTGCAACTTATTTGTGGCACTGCCGTTTGGGTCATATCGGTGTAAAGCGCATGAAGAAACTCCATACTGATGGAATTTTGGAATCACTTGATTTTGAATCACTTGGTACTTGCGAACCGTGCCTTATGGGCAAGATGACCAAAACACCGTTCTCCGGAACTATGGAGAGAGCAACAGATTTGTTGGAAATCATACATACAGATGTATGTGGTCCGATGAATATTGAAGCTCGTGGCGGATATCGTTATTTTCTCACCTTCACAGATGATTTGAGCAGATATGGGTATATCTACTTAATGAAACATAAGTCTGAAACATTTGAAAAGTTCAAAGAATTTCAGAGTGAAGTTGAAAATCATCGTAACAAGAAAATAAAATTCCTACGATCTGATCGTGGAGGAGAATATTTGAGTTACGAGTTTGGTCTACATTTGAAACAATGCGGAATAGTTTCGCAACTCACGCCACCCAGAACACCACAGCGTAATGGTGTGTCTGAACGTCGTAATCGTACTTTATTAGATATGGTGCGAACTATGATGTCTCTTACTGATTTACCGCTATCATTTTGGGGTTATGCTTTAGAGACGGCTGCATTCACTCTAAATAGGACACCATCGAAATCCGTTGAGACGACGCCTTTTGAACTATGGTTTGGCAAGAAACCGAAGTTGTCGTATCTTAAAGTTTGGGGTTGCGATGCTTATGTGAAGAAACTTCAACCTGATAAGCTCGAGCCTAAATCGGAGAAATGTGTCTTCATAGGATACCCAAAGGAGACCGTTGGGTACACCTTCTATCACAGATCCGAAGGCAAGATATTTGTTGCTAGAAATGGATCCTTTCTAGAGAAGGAGTTTCTCTCGAAAGATGTGAGTGGGAGGAAAGTAGAACTTGATGAGGTAACTGTACCTGTTCCCTTATTGGAAAGTAGATCATCGCAGAAATCAGTTTCTGCGACACCTACACCAAGTAGTGAGGAAGTTAATGATAATGATCATGAAACTTCAGATCAAGTTATTACTGAACTTCGTAGGTCAACTAGATCAAGATCCGCACCAGAGTGGTACGGTAATCCTGTTCTGGAGGTCCTGTTACTAGACCATGGTGAACCTACGAACTATGAAGAAGCGATGGTGAGCCCAGATTCCGCAAAATGGCTTGAAGCCATGAAATCCGAGATGGGATCCATGTATGAGAACAAAGTATGGACTTTGGTTGACTTGCCCGATGGTCGGCAAGCCATTGAAAATAAATGGATCTTCAAGAAGAAGACTGACGCTGATGGTAATGTTACTGTCTATAAAGCTCGACTTGTTGCGAAAGGTTTTCGACAAGTTCAAGGAATTGACTACGATGAGACCTTCTCACCCGTAGCGATGCTTAAATCTGTCCGAATCATGTTAGCAATTGCCGCATTTTATGATTATGAAATTTGGCAAATGGATGTCAAAACTGCGTTCCTGAATGGATTTCTGGAAGAAGAGTTGTATATGATGCAACCGGAAGGTTTTGTCGATCCAAAGGGAGCTAACAAAGTGTGCAAGCTCCAGCGATCCATTTATGGACTGGTGCAAGCCTCTCGGAGTTGGAATAAACGCTTTGATAGTGTGATCAAAGCATTTGGTTTTATACAGACTTTTGGAGAAGCCTGTATTTACAAGAAAGTGAGTGGGAGCTCGATAGCATTTCTGATATTATATGTGGATGACATATTACTGATTGGAAATGATATAGAATTTCTGGATAGCATAAAGGGATACTTGAATAAGAGTTTTTCAATGAAAGACCTCGGTGAAGCTGCATATATATTAGGCATTAAGATCTATAGAGATAGATCAAGACGCTTAATTGGACTTTCACAAAGCACATACCTTGACAAAGTTTTGAAGAAGTTCAAAATGGATCAAGCAAAGAAAGGGTTCTTGCCTGTACTACAAGGTGTGAGATTGAGTAAGACTCAATGCCCGACCACTGCAGAAGATACAGAGAAAATGAAAGATGTTCCCTATGCTTCAGCCATAGGCTCTATCATGTATGCAATGCTGTGTACCAGACCTGATGTGTCCCTAGCTATAAGTTTAGCAGGGAGGTACCAAAGTAATCCAGGAGTGGATCACTGGACAGCGGTCAAGAACATCCTGAAATACCTGAAAAGGACTAAGGATATGTTTCTCGTATATGGAGGTGACAAAGAGCTCATCGTAAGGGGTTACGTTGATGCAAGCTTTGACACTGATCCGGACGATTCGAAATCGCAAACCGGATACGTATTTACATTGAACGGTGGAGCTGTCAGTTGGTGCAGTTCCAAGCAAAGTGTCGTGGCGGGATCTACGTGTGAAGCGGAATACATAGCTGCTTCGGAAGCAGCGAATGAAGGAGTCTGGATGAAGGAGTTCATATCCGATCTAGGTGTCATACCTAGTACATCGGGACCAATGAAAATCTTTTGTGATAATACTGGTGCAATTGCCTTAGCAAAGGAATCCAGATTTCACAAGAGAACCAAGCACATCAGAAGACACTTCAATTCCATCCGGGATTTAGTCCAGGTGGGAGACATAGAAATTTGCAAGATACATACGGATCTGAATGTAGCAGATCCGTTGACTAAACCTCTTCCACGAGCAAAACATGATCAGCACCAAGACTCCATGGGTGTAAAGAATCATTACTATGTAATCTAGATTATTGACTCTAGTGCAAGTGGGAGACTGAAGGAAATATTCCCTAGAGGCAATAATAAAGCATTATATATTTCCTTATATCATGATAAATGTTTATTATTCATGCTAGAATTGTATTAACTGGAAACATAATACATGTGTGAATACGTAGACAAACAGAGTGTCACTAGTATGCCTCTGCTAGACTAGCTCGTTAATCAAAGATGGTTATGTTTCCTAGCCATAGACATGAGTTGTCATTTGATTAACGGGATCACCTCATTAGGAGAATGACGTGATTGACATGACCCATTACGTTAGCTTAGCACCCGATCGTTTAGTATGTTGCTATTGCTTTCTTCATGACTTATACATGTTCCTATGACTATGAGATTATGCAACTCCCGTTTACCGGAGGAACACTTTGTGTGCTACCAAACGTCACAACGTAACTGGGTGATTATAAAGGTGCTCTACAGGTGTCTCCAAAGGTACTTGTTGGGTTGGCGTATATCGAGATTAGGATTTGTCACTCCGATTGTCGGAGAGGTATCTCTGGGCCCACTCGGTAATGCACATCACTATAAGCCTTGCAAGCATTGTGACTAATGAGTTAGTTGCGGGATGATGTATTACAGAACGAGTAAAGAGACTTGCCGGTAACGAGATTGAACTAGGTATCGAGATACCGACGATCGAATCTCGGGCAAGTAACATACCGATGACAAAGGGAACAACGTATGTTGTTATGCGGTCTGACCGATAAAGATCTTCGTAGAATATGTGGGAGCCAATATGGGCATCCAGGTCCCGC
The DNA here is from genome assembly GCF_018294505.1 of Triticum aestivum. Classification (NCBI taxonomy): domain Eukaryota; kingdom Viridiplantae; phylum Streptophyta; class Magnoliopsida; order Poales; family Poaceae; genus Triticum; species Triticum aestivum. The sequence continues at coordinate 273,118,121 of NC_057808.1, forward strand.
TATTGGTTATTGACCGGAGATGTGTCTCGGTCATGTCTACATAGTTCTCGAACCCAAAGGGTCCGCACGCTTAAAGTTACGATGACAGTTTTATTATGAGTTTATATGTTTTGATGTACCGAAGGTTGTTCGGAGTCCCGTATGTGATCACGGACATGACGAGGAGTCTCGAAATGGTCGAGACGTAAAGATTGATATATTGGACGACTATATTCGGACACCGGAAGTGTTCCGGAGAAGTTTCGGATTAAACCGGAGTGCCGGAGGGTTACCGGAACCCCCCGGGGAAGTATGGGGCCTTAGTGGGCCTTGAGGGGAGAGAGAGGGCAGCAGCCAGGAGGTGGTGCGCCCCCTCCCAGGAGGAGTCCTAGTTGGACTAGGAGAGGGGGGCGCAGCCCCCTTTCCCTCTCCCTCTCCCTCTCTTTCCTTCCCCCCCTTCTTTTCCTAGTAGGACTAGGAAAGGGGAGTCCTACTCCTACTAGGAGGAGGACTCCCCCCCTCTCCTTGGCGCGCCCATAGGCAGCCGGCCTCCCCCTTGCTCCTTTATATACGGGGGCAGGGGGGCACCTCTATACACACTTACGATATTTTAGCCGTATGCGGTGCCCCCTCCACCAGATTACACCTCGATAATACCGTCGCGGAGCTTAGGCGAAGCCCTGCGTCGGTGGAACATCATCATCATCACCACGCCGTCGTGCTGACAAAACTCTCCCTCAACACTCGGCTAGATCGGAGTTCGAGGGACGTCATCGAGCTGAACGTGTGTAGAACTTGGAGGTGCCGTACGTTCGGTACTTGATCGGTCAGATCGTGAAGACGTACGACTACATCAACCGCGTTGTGATAACGCTTCCGCTGTCGGTCTACGAGGGTACGTGGACAACAGTCTCCCCTCTCGTTGCTATGCATCACCATGATCTTGTGTGTGCATAGGAAATTTTTTGAAATTACTACGTTCCCCAACACACTCCACCTCGTGTGGAAAAAATCTGCATGCATGACTATCCTCCCCCCGCGCTCGTCCAATCCGTTGTGACCAGCAATATTTCCACCCCTTCCCTCCCCCGTAATTTACTCCAACAAATATCCCCACGTAGCTATTACTCCCTCCTTTCTGGTTTATAGGGCTTATCTCCAAATTTTAGTTTTTCCATTTTATAAGGCTCAATTTGGTTGTTCCCCATCACATGTTCAGATTCCAAGGTGCATTAAATCTTTGCAGGCAAGTATTAAGAGAAAATTGACCAATGCATGTATTTTATGCATGCAAGCATTGAAATTTATGCATTCGTAAACATAATTTTTTGAGGAAAACAAGAGCATTAATTGGGTACTTTTGCAAACTACAAAAAGTATTCCACCACTTAGCATCTACATTGGTTGGTGAGATTTTTGAATTGAGCCCTATTAGCCGGAAAGGAGGGAGTACTAAATTAATCACGCAACATATCTTCCGGGACGCTTCTTCAGTTACTTAACTTCAGGTGCATTGGGTCACTGACATATGGGCCCAACAGGGGTCCGGCCCACATGTCAGTGACGCAACTGGACCTGCAGTTAAGTCATTGCAACTCAGTCCATATCTTACGTAGGTGTGCCATTGCTCGCTATAAATACTACGCCTCCCACGACATTCGGAAGAATGCTCACGTTCATCGCTATCTCCCCCCCTGCCTCTCACGTCGACCACCATGGCATTGCCCCTCCCAAGCCCTAGGCGCCCCTCGCTGCACCGCGCGGACAGTCATGCGTCGCCGTTCCATTCCTCGCCGCCACTAGTCGAGGAGGACGCGTCAGCGTTCCGCTCCTCGCCGCGACGCGTCGAGGTGGACGCGTCGGTGTTCCGCTCCTCGCCGCCACTAGTCGAGGAGGACGCGTCGGCGTTCCACTCCTCGCCGCGATGCGTTGAGCTGGACGCGTCGGCGTTCCCAATCTCGCCAGCACGCGCGTCGGAGGACGCGTCGGCTCCCTGCTACGAGGAGAACGCCGCGCCGCCCGCCGAGCCCCCAAACCTTGAGGAGCTTTGGAAAGAAATGGATGTCGCCTTGTGGGAGGCTTTGCCTCCAGCAGAGCGCGCCAAAATAGAGGCGGAGAAGAAGGCCGAGGAAGAGAAGCGCACCGTGGGACAAGCTTCCTGGCAGGCCTATGTCGCGTCCGAGAGAGTCAGGCAATTGGCTCTTTGGCAGAAGGCTCATGCGAGGGCCGTGAGGGTGGCGGAGGACGCCCGTGCCAAAGCCCTGAGTGCAGTCGGGGCCAAGCGCCTCATCTACGCTTGGCGGTACGTGGACCGGGTGCATGCTTCCAGCGAGGAGTACCTGTTGGCGCCGGATCACCACACCGGTGAGATCGTGCTCGCCCGTCGGCAAGCCGCCAATCAGCACCTCGCGAGTTGCGAGGCTGAGGAAGAGGTGTTGTGTCAGCGCGCTGGGAAACGGCCGTGCAGCAGGGCACTCGTGGCGCGCCGCAAGCGCTCCTGCGAGCGCCGTGGCTTTTAGTAGGAGTATAATTTTTGTTTCGTAAGGCGATCTCATTAGTTTTGGGACACAAATGATAAATCCTGAACGTTCAGGAATTATTAGCGTCCTTAATTAAGTATGTAAAAGGGAAAATTTGGAAACCTTGTGTATTCATACACATTTTGTAAGTACGTGCATATAGCACAAACTTTACTATATACTATCGCACTACACGTCTCTCTCTATATATGCTTGCTGACTGTGCTACTCCCTCCGTCCAGGTCAATAAGTCATCTTTGCTTGTGCACCGTGACCAAGAAAGAGGGAAGACTTATACACCTAGACGAAGGGAGTACTACTATTACTTATGTACGTGCAAATGCACGTTTTAACACTACGACACGGTTTTTGTAAAAGTAGAAAAACAGCACTAGTCAAGCTTGTGAAACGATTCAATGCAAAACAAATGCAAAAATGCTCGTTTGATTGTTTACTTTTAGCTTCCTTCTCTGTGGTTATTTCTCTGTCGTACTTTGTACTGAGTATCTCACTGGTCGGAAAGGCATGCAAATTCCCAAACCGCTTCCTACACCCTGTATCGAATTTTTTGCCTAACAAGTTGTGCCGTGCAATTGGAATTCCAACTCGAGTACTACTACTAGTAGGAGTACCAGGGGCCAGTTATTTTAGGCTTCTAGATTAGTAATCCCATAACTACCACCTCCGTCCTGGTTTATTGGTCCCCATTGTAATCTGTGTCAAATTTTGATCATAGATTTAACTAATGAAGACATGCACTAACATTTTATCAGTTAAATCTTTGGTCAAAATTTAGCACAAATTACAATGGTGAGGAATAAACCAGGACGGAGGTACTACTAGTAGTAGTTTAGAAGCCCAAATAAATGAGTGAGGCGCCTTAATGTTACTTTCCACTGTGACTAGTCTTATGGGAAAAGCTGGGGAAGCCGCCAAAAGAACTGGCCCTAGGAGTAGGGATACTAGGAGTAGTAGCTAGGGATCGAGTGTGCGAGATGAACCGGAGAAAGTAAATGCAGGGAGATGAAATGTAAAAAAGGCAGAGGGATGTGATGGTTGCTTGTCCGTTTATTTTACCAGGCCACTTATTACTGGGAGTGGTTGGGTTTTGTGATATGACGGCTTTACTGCCGCGCCACGAGCGGGGTGAGACTCCCGTGCGACGCCGCCCTCTACACCAGTACTACTACATCGGTCATGGTTTATCCCCCATTGAATTTGACTGAAGATTTAACTGACAAAATGTTAGTGCATGTCAACAAAAGCAATATCGTCGGATTCGTATTTGAACATAGTTTTCAATGATATAATTTTAGGTGACATGCATCATCATTTATCGTACTATATATAATGTTAGTTCAATTTTTGGTCGTACTAACCTATAGTAAGGTGCCCGTGCGTTGCACGGAAGAGTGAAATGCATTGATCGGGGAGTTTATTTTTACAAAGGATGTGGGGGTCATCTCATGTGTAACGGGTATCGATAGGTTTGTTCGGATATTATTTCATCTCTAGAGCTCACAAACATCCGGGTGAAATAGATAAAAAGTATCTTTTGCAAACAAAAGCGTTCAACTGTTCAAAACTTGTGAAGAAATAACTCTTATTGTGCTTTGCAGGAAATGATCTTCAAGAATTAGTTTTTGAGTATCCATTGTTATACATGTTGGCTATAGATGACATGGCACTTTCTTATAGTCAACAGTTGGCTATACTATTTAACTATTAACCATGCCCTTATGCACCTAGACGGAGGGATTAAATCAGGATGACTTGGAAGGGGGCAGAGGATATGTAAGAAATGGTTCATCATAAGTCTTTCACCAGTACTGTAGTAAAAATTCATACATGGAAGATTCTAGACTAAACCATAAATGGATACACTTTTATTCATGTGCGATACTCCAATAGAGCAAGATCATGCATGGAAGTCTCCACATGCTTAGACAGCGGATTACATTGAGCGAAGACTAATGATCAACATTTAACTTGATAATGCAGATGTCCAGGTGAACCTCCTTGGAGTCCCCGTGCACATTGTTGGGGGTCAAATAATACCGTGCGTCTTCCATGTCCACATTGGCGGGAAGGTCCCAGCTCAGCAGAGTCCAAGTCAGCTTGACGTAGCCAGTGTCACCGCCCACGTACCTCCGAGGGGTAGTAATAGTGAGCACGCACCCGTACATCGGCCTCGTGTCAGTGTCAGCGTTAGCGGCGTCGCCCCTGACGCACACTACAGAGATGTGGCGGCAGCCTACGCGGGCCTCGCCGGTGCCCACGATCAAGAGGAAGATGATGCCGTCCTCCTCCGAGACTAGCAGGAGGCGCTGATCCTCCAGCGACTCCAGCATGGTGAATGGGTAGCATGTCTCGTACTTGATGTTCTTCGCCAAGGGCCAGTAGTGATCGCCGCACGCCTGCGTTAGGTGATGCACGATGTCCACCGGCGAGCCCCAAAACGGCACCGGGCACTCATAGCAGTAGACGAAGGGCTCCTTGGAGGCATCGACCAGGCCGTCCATGAAATGGGAGTGGCTGTAGGGGATGTTCTGCCAGTTGAATATATGAGCAAGTTACTACGAGATTTAGTCCGAATAAGCACAAAATAAATCATGACGGCTATAACAGAGATTAAACTAATCATGTGGACTAGCATAGTAGATGAATAGATCGAATCTAGGACACAGACTAGAAACATGAATTCTACTACGATTTCGAACAGGAAGGACAGAAACACATACGGTGCAACGGGAGCAACACCATTGGCGTTGAGGTTGTCGCCCATGTCGTTGAGGAAGAGGTTGCCGAGGTCGGGGAAGAAGTCATCGTCGGTGAAGTCGTCGCTGCTAGCAGTCGCGAGAGTGCGCTCCCCAAATTTCAACAGCGCCCGCCGAATGGAGCGTAGGGGGGAGTGGCTGTAGGGGACGTTGCGGCCGCCGAATGGAGCGCAGGAGTAGCCCACGAAGCAGTAGATGGTGCTCCTCCCTAGTCTCTATTCTTATCTCTATCTCTACTACTCTTCTTTGTTTTTTATAATATACTAGTTGTAGTTGTCAAATTGAATAGTACTGCACCGTCCACTGCACGCCCGGCTGAACACGCCTCCTCGCGCCATCAAACCCCTCCGTTAAACCCGCATGCAAACCGAGAAACCTACTCCGGCCCGCGGGAGGAAATTTGCCGGTTGCCATTGGAGAATAATAGATTCTCGTCCAATCCATTTGAGTTAATTGCGTGTATGATTCTCCCTCTATAAAAAGTTAATTGCATCCTTAATATTGTATTCTAAGTACTCTGTGGGTTACACTGTCAGTACAGTGTACATGACTTGCAGGCTGGCTACATATTCGTACAGATAGTTAAAAAGAAACAAATCCATGACTTGCAGGATTGGAGTTAGCACCGATGGCAGTTCGTAGTCTTTCCACGCTCGGGCATTGAAGTTTGTAACTATTTTAGATTAGAACATACTACTCCTCCGGTGCTAGTAGTAGAGCAGAGTCCTACTCCACTACTACTCTACTCAAGCAAGTTAGGGCATAGTAGTAGGTACTGTAGGGAGTACCAGTACTGTGATCACTCAAGCAAGTTGGCTGACTTCGATATGACCCTACGCTGCTGGTATGTGTCCCGTAAGTCAAGCGGCGTGTTGTAGTCATCATCACCTATCCACTTCCCGCAGCACATATTCGCTTCTCCATCTTTGTCCGCTCTTCCATCCCCGCTAAGGCGCCTCCCCCCTTGTCCGAAACCCAAGCACTAACAATGGCAGAACCGAGAAGCGTCCGCCGAAAGAGTGGCTGGAATTCGCTCCCCACAGAGGTAATCAAGCTCATTGTTTCGCGTGTGGACAATCTCAGTACCATGCCGCTCGCCGCGTGCTCGTCGGGGCTGTACCGTTTACTCAAAGCCCTCAGGCCGGAGCTTTTTAAGCCAGCTCCTTGCTTGCTGATGCCGCATGATCTTCAGAAACAACGTGTCACGCAGCATAACGATCGTAGGGTGGTGAGCATCAACCCCCTTGACTGCGATCCGATCCCCGTCACCCTCAACTACATTAACGGTATGTACTGGGTCGGCATGAACACGTCTTGGATGGTGCTCGTCGACGGTCGCGGCAGCTGGATGCTCGTGGAGGTCTACACCCGGCGATTGATCCCCCTTCCTTCGATTAACACTGCACTGCGTTGGCACCGCGGCCCAGAATACTCGGAATCTTACGGTAGCCAACATGATACCAAGTTTGATTTGCTCAAGGTTGTAATCTGCCAAGTGCCCACAAGATCTGCGAATTATGAAGACTTCAGGCTAATTGCGTTCTTCAACCGCGGTCTCGCCTATCTGACAGGTCACTGCGGTAAGTGGATAAATCTGCACGTCCATCGCAGGATCATACATCCTCCATGGTTCTCTGATGCCATTGAACACAAGGACTTCATTTACGCTGTCGACTCCTTCTATGGCTGGACGTATTGCTGGCCTACTCCAGTCATCGCCACAAATGGCTGTTACAGCAGTATGTTACTTTCCTGTGATATCATGATGGCTTGCTTATATTACTGTCAACATTTACCGAAAAAATATTCATGCTCATAACATGCTGTTCTTAAGATTGACTACATCAAGAGCCCTTTTTTATTTGACTCCAACTTTTTTTGAGGGTTATTTGACTCCAACTTGATATGATGTTGTAGGCCGCCTGGTGTCCCTACCCTTCCTAATCCCAGAACCATTCAAAGAAAAGCGGCATGGCAGTTGCAGGTGGTTCCTGGCTCGATCAGACGATGGTGAACGATTGATGATCGTTCGCACATACCAGACGTGTTGTTTCGCGAAATACAATCACAGTGACTGCAAGGTCTTTGAGCAGGATCCCAGCTTCTTTGGGCCTTCAGGAATTTTTGACTGGAGGTTGGTAAGTAGTCTTGGTACACGCTCTCTATTTGTCAGACTGAATTATCCGATTAACCAGGAGATAACCGACGGCAAGGATCATGATGGCAGCGCGATTTCGTTCATCAGGCAAAACTGTGTGTACACAGTGTACCATGCGTCTCTGCATGCACCATACCCTGATATGTGCCGCCACGCTCTGCAGCCCAAAGTAGGAGAGAGGGTCGCAAGTATCAGACTTCGACCTGCTGGCTGGAGTTTCCCCCGTCAGGCACCCATCTGGTTCAAGCCGTGAGCCAATCTCCATAGCTTAATAAATAGTAACGTCTAACTGAGCCAGTTAGTTAGATGCGTACACTTGTGTAGTAGGATCTTTATTTAGTTTGATGCATACACTTGTTCTTTTTTGGTAGCCCTTTTGTAATGATGGCTGATGTTTGGTTTGGAAGAGAGAGCTGCGTCTTCACTCTTCTGGCCTGCTTACTGCTTCTGTTGCACCCCCAGCCCTGGTTGCTGCTGCTGCTGTTTTCAATGTACAATCAGTAGTATATTTCGTGTGTTGGTTGAATAAATGTGTTGTTAGAATGACAAACACAATGTTTTGGAAGTCGTTGCATGGTTCGATCCTTTAGTGCCCCGTACCGTACGTAGCGCATACTATTTTTTGTATGGAACACATTTTTCACTTGTTGATAACATGCAGCCCACTAATGAAGGCCCAATAGAGAAGCCATAATTAACTGGAAGGGAGGCTCTCACATGAATCCGGCCCAGGTACATGCTCATGGTCCCCAGAACATAAATAAGTAAATAAATAAATAAAGCTAAATGCTCATGCACCAGTTCTTTAAATTCACGATTTAACAGGAGGATATTATTTCCTATGATAGTGTCGTTACATTCAGTCGATATTATTCTTCGGCAAAGATAGTGAAGTCTTCTTTCTCCCAGCATTTTCTTCCTACAACCAGCGGACCCATGCAAATCGTAGTCAATGTCGTAAATAGATCCGGTCCATTTTTATTTTTCAATAAGAATGTCCAACCCAGCCCAGCACATTGGCGAGAGCACTTTATCCTCCGCCTTGGTACGCTCGCCGCGGCGCCGCCGTCCGGCCCTGTCAACATAGTTTTTTTGAAACGGTCCCTGTCAACATAGTGAATCGGGAGAGGACTGTAGTTGTGAGTATGACAGTACGGACCCACCAGGTCCACTCCCGAACACAAGCAAGCGCCTCTTTCACTACTCAGATGAACCCCTTGTTTTTTACTCTAATCCACCCTGCTGATATCTGGGACCCACATCATTTTCAACGTATAGTCAATTAACGACAGAATTGCACAACTTTTTTTAGTAGTAATTCGGAGGAGCAGGCTATAAACTGGGTTGTGCGGTCTCTGTGGCCCGTCTAACAACATGACCAGTCCAGCAGTTTTTTCTTTGGGAAAATAGGTAGCCCAGTATTTCTTTTTGAAGAATACCCAAGCTAGGCCTATTTGTTTTCTCCGACTTACTGGGCTGCAAATCTTTCAAGACGAGGAGGGATGCATTCCGGCCTGGCCAAAGAGTATGATCAGTGTTTGTTAAAATTAATATCAAAAGGGGTTGAAAATTCCAAAAAAATTATAGCAAATGGGATATTAGTTTCTTTTTTTGTTTTTGTTCTTCACTGATATCTTATACATATTTCATTGGATTTAACATGACATACTACTAATTTATTTTTAAATTTGTTTTAGTATGGCTACTAATTTTTGGATTAAGAATATTTTGTTCCCCAGCAAAAATTTGCGAATTTTCAAAATTTCCCACATATTTAGTTTATTTTTTAACCCTGATACTGACCAGAAAATGGGCAGCAATTCTAAAAATGGAAAACGGGCTGCAATAAATTCCATATGAATTAGAAAATGAGTAAAAATTATAAAAATAATAGCAAATGGGTTGTACACGCCACAGATTTCAAGGCTGACTTGTTTACGCAAGGCTTTGTCAGTCAACACACGATTCTAGCACCAGTGACTGTTGGATGTCCATCCAACGGCCGACGTGCTTCTTCAATCTCTGATCTTCCTGCTCCAGCTGTCTAAACTAGCGCCAGCGGGACTGCCTGCTCCCTTCTCTTGTGGCCCGCTGTGATGCCGCGCAGGCTTCCCCGGCCCACCCTACTCCCTCCGCTGGCCTGGCCGCACGCAATCAACTGCCTCCTTATTACGCGAAAATAAATGATTCCTCCCACTGACTTCTGGGGCGCACCGGTTGGGAGGTGACACGTCTCCAACGTATCTATAATTTTTTATTGTTCCATGCTATATTATATTCTGTTTTGGACATTAATGGGCCTTATTATACACTTTTATATTATTTTTGGGACTAACCTATTAACCGGAGGCCCAGCCCAGAATTGCTTTTTTGCCTATTTCAGAGTTTCGCAGAAAAATAATATCAAACGGAATGAAACCTTCGGGAACGTGATTTTCGGAATGAACGTGATCCAGAGGACTTGGACCCTACGTCAAGACATCAACCAGGAGGGCACGAGGTAGGGGGCGCGCCTACCACCCCTGGGCGCGCCCTCCACCCTCGTGGGCCCCACGTTGCTCCACCGACGTACTTCTTCCTCCTATATATACCTATGTACCCCCAAACTACCAGATACGGAGCCAAAAACCTAATTCCACCACCGCAACCTTCTGTACCCATGAGATCCCATCTTGGGGCCTTTTCCGGAGCTCCACCAGAGGGGGCATCGATCACGAAGGGCTTCTACAACAACACCATAGCCTCTCCAATGATGTGTGAGCAGTTTACCTCAGACCTTCGGGTCCATAGTTATTAGCTAGATGGCTCCTTCTCTCTTTTTGGATCTCAATACAATGTTCTCCCCCTCTCTTGTGCAGATCTATTCGATGTAATCTTCTTTTGCGGTGTGTTTGTTGAGACCGATGAATTGTGGGTTTATGATCAAGTTTATCTATGAACAATATTTGAATCTTCTCTGAATTCTTTTATGTATGATTGGTTATCTTTGCAAGTCTCTTCGAATTATCAGTTTGGTTTGGCCTACTAGATTGATCTTTCTTGCAATGGGAGAAGTGCTTAGCTTTGGGTTCAATCTTGCGGTGTCCTTTCCCAGTGATAGTAGGGGCAACAAGGCAAGTATTTTATTGTTGCCATCGAGGATAACAAGATGGGGTTTATATCATATTGCATGAGTTTATCCCTCTACATCATGTCATCTTACTTAAAGCGTTACTCTGTTCTTATGAACTTAATACTCTAGATGCATGCTGGATAGCGGTCGATGTGTGGAGTAATAGTAGTAGATGCAGGCAGGAGTCGGTCTACTTGTCTCGGACGTGATGCCTATATACATGATCATACCTAGATATTTTCATAACTATGCTCAATTCTGTCAATTGCTCAACAGTAATTTGTTCACCCACCATAATACTTATGCTCTTGAGAGAAGCCACTAGTGAAACCTATGGCCCCCGGGTCTATTTTCCATCATATTAATCTCCCATCAACAAGTTATTTCTAGCGTCGTCTTTATTTTGCTTTCTTTACTTTGCATCTTTATCATAAAAATACCAAAAATATTATCTTATCATATCTATCAGTTCTCACTCTCGTAAGTGACCGTGAAGGGATTGACAACCCCTTTATTGCGTTGGTTGCGAGGATTTATTTGTTTGTGTAGGTGCGAGGGACTCGTGCGTGGCCTCCTACTGGATTGATACCTTGGTTCTCAAAAACTGATGGAAATACTTATGCTACTTTGCTGCATCACCCTTTCCTCTTCAAGGGAAAACCAATGTAGTGCTCAAGAGGTAGCAAGAAGGATTTCTGGCGCCGTTGCCAGGGAGTCTACGCAAAAGTCAACATACCAAGTACCCATCACAAACCCTTATCTCCCGCATTACATTATTTGCCATTTGCCTCTCGTTTTCCTCTCCCCCACTTCACCCTTGCCGTTTTATTCGCCCTCTCTTTTCCGTTCGCCTTTTTTTCGCTTGCTTCTTGTTTGCTCATGTGTTGGATTGCTTGCTTGTCACGATGGCTCAAGATAATACTGAATTGTGTGACTTTACCAATACCAACAATAATGATTTTTTAGCACTCCGCTTGCTCCTCTTACCGATACTGAATCTTGTGAAATCAATGCTGCTTTGTTGAATCTTGTCATGAAAGATCAATTCGCCGGCCTTCCTAGTGAAGATGCCGCTACCCATCTAAGTAGCTTCATTGATTTGTGTGATATGCAAAAGAAGAAAGATGTGGATAATGATATTGTTAAATTGAAGCTATTTCCTTTTTCGCTTATAGATCGTGCTAAAGCTTGGTTTTCATCTTTGCCTAAAAATAGTATTGATTCTTGGAATAAGTGCAAAGATGCTTTTATCTCTAAGTATTTTCCTCCCGCTAAGATCATCTCTGTTAGAAACGATATTATGAATTTTAAGCAACTTGATCATGAACATGTTGCACATGCTTGGGAGAGGATGAAATTAATGATACGTAATTGCCCTACACATGGTTTGAATTTGTGGATGATCTTACAAATTTTTTATGCCAGATTGAATTTTGCTTCTAGAAATCTTTTAGATTCGGCCGCGGGAGGCACTTTTATGGAAATCACTTTAGGAGAAGCTACTAAACTCCTAGATAATATTATGGTTAATTATTCTCAATGGCACACTGAAAGATCTACTAATAAAAAAGTGCATGCGATAGAAGAAATTAATGTTTTGAGTGGAAAGGTGGATGAACTTACGAAATTATTTGCTAGTAAAAATGTTTCTTCTGATCCTAATGACATGCCTTTGTCTACTTTGATTGAGAATAATAATGAATCTATGGATGTGAATTTTGTTGGTAGGAATAATTTTGGTAACAACACGTATAGAGGAAACTTTAATCCTAGGCCATACCCTAGTAACTCCTCCAATAATTATGGTAATTCCTACAACAATTCTTATTGAAATTTTAATAATATGCCTTCTGAATTTGAGACTAGTGTTAAATAATTTATGAATTCACAAAAGAATTTCAATGCTTTGCTTGAAGAAAAATTGCTTAAAGTTGATGAATTGGCTAGGAACGTTGATAGAATTTCTCTTGATGTTGATTCTTTGAAACTTAGATCTATTCCACCTAAGCATGATATCAATGAGTCTCTCAAAGCCATGAGAATTTCCATTGATGAGTGCAAAGAAAGAACCGCTAGGATGCGTGCTAAGAAAGATTGCTTTGTGAAAGCGTGTTCTTCTAATTTCTATGAAAATAAAGATGAAGATATAAAAGTTATTGATCTGTCCCCTATTAAATATTTGTTTTGCAATATGAATCTTGATAATGATGGGACTGAATATGATCCACCTTTACATAGAAGGCGTTCCAAAAATTTGGAGTCTTTAGATCTTGATGCAAAAATTGGTAAAAGTGGGATTGAAGAGATCAAAACTCTAGATATTAATGAACCCACTATTTTGGATTTCAAGGAATTTAATTACGATAATTGCTCTATGATAGATTGTATTTCCTTGTTGCAATCCGTGCTAAATTCTCCACATGCTTATAGCCAACATAAAGCTTTTACTAAACATATCGTTGATGCTTTGATGCAATCTTATGAAGAAAAACTTGAGTTGGAAGTTTCTATCCCTAGAAAACTTTATGATGGGTGGGAACCTACTATTAAAATAAAAATTAAAGATCGTGAGTGCTATGCTTTATGTGATTTGGGTGCTAGTGTTTCACGATCCCAAAAACTTTGTGCGATTTGCAAGGTTTCCGTGATTTTGATGATTGCTCTTTAAACTTGCACCTTGCGGATTCCACCATTAAAAAACCTATAAGAAGAATTAATGATGTTCTTATTATTGCAAATAGAAATTATGTGCCCATAGATTTTATTGTTCTTGATATAGATTGCAATCCTTCATGTCCTATTATTCTTGGTAGACCTTTGCTTAGAACGATTGGTGCAATTATTGATATGAAGGAGGGAAATATTAGATTCCAATTTCCGTTAAGGAAAGGCATGGAACACTTTCCTAGAAAGAAAATAAAATTACCATATGAATCTATCATGAGAGCCACTTATGGATTGCCTACCAAAGATGGCAATACCTAGATCTATCCTTGCTATTATGCCTAGCTAGGGGCGTTACACGATAGCACTTGTTGGGAGGCAACCCAATTTTATTTTTATTTTTTTGCTTTTTGCTTCTGTTTAGGAATAAATATTTGATCTAGCCTCTGGTTAGATTTGTTTTTATGTTTTGATTAGTGTTTGTGCCAAGTTTAACCTATAGGATCTTCTTGGATGATAGTTATTTGATCTTGCTGAAAATTTCAGAAACTTTCTGGTCACTAAAATAATTTTTAAAAATCACCAGAACGTGATAAAATATTTATTCCAATTTCTTCGGATCAATAAACTAATTTTCTAGGTCGTCCTATTTTTGCTGAATTTTTGGAGTTCCAGAAGTTTGCGTTAGTTATAGATTACTACAGACTGTTCTGTTTTTGACAGATTCTGTTTTTCGTGTGTTGTTTGCTTATTTTGATGAATCTATGGCTAGTAAAATAGTTTATAAACCATAGAGAAGTTGGAATACAGTAGGTTTAACACCAATATAAATAAACAATGAGTTCATTACAGTACCTTGAAGTGGTGTTTTATTTCCTTTCGCTAACTGAGCTCACGAGATTTTCTGTTAAGTTTTGTGTTGTGAAGTTTTCAAGTTTTGGGTAAAAGATTTGATGGATTATGGAACAAGGAGTGGCAAGAGCCTAAGCCTGGGGATGCCCATGGAACCCCAAGATAATCTAAGGACACCAAAAATCCAAAGCTTGGGGATGCCCCGGAAGGCATCCCCTCTTTTGTCTACTTCCATCGGTAACTTTACTTGGAGCTATGTTTTTATTCACCACATGATATGTGTTTTGCTTGGAGCGTCTTGTATGATTTGAGTCTTTGCTTTTTAGTTTACCACAATCATCTTTGCTGCACACACCTTTTGAGAGAGACACACATGATTCGTAATTTATTAGAATACTCTATGCACTTCACTTATATCTTTTGAGCTATATAGTTTTTGCTCTAGTGCTTCACTTATATCTTTTAGAGCACGGCAGTGGTTTTGTTTTATAGAAACTATTATTCTCTCATGCTTCACTTATATTATCTTGAGAGTCTTAAATAGCATGGTAATTTGCTTAAATTAGGAAATTAATCCTAATATGTTAGGTATTCAAGACTAGTAAAAAACTTTCTTATGAGTGTGCTGAATGCTAAGAGAAGTTTGATGCTTGATGATTGTTTTGAGATATGGAGGTAGTGATATTAAAGTTGTGCTAGTTGAGTAGTTGTGAATTTCATAAATACTTGTGTTGAAGTTTGCAAGTCCCGTAGCATGCTCGTATGGTAAACGTTATGTAACAAATTTGAAACATGAGGTGTTCTTTGATTGTCCTCCTTATGAGTGGCGGTCGGGGACGAGCGATGGTCTTTTCCTACCAATCTATCCCCCTAGGAGCATGCGCGTAGTGCTTGGTTTTTGAGTACTTGTAGATTTTTTGCAATAAGTATGTGAGTTCTTTATGACTAATGTTGAGTCCATGGATTATACGCACTCTTACCCTTCCATCATTGCTAGCCTCTTCGGTACCGTGCATTGCCCTTTCTCACATTGAGAGTTGGTACAAACTTCGCCGGTGCATCCAAACCCCGTGATATGATATGCTCTTTCACACATAAACCTCCTTATATCTTCCTCAAAACAGCCACCATACCTACCTATTATGGCATTTCCATAGCCATTCCGAGATATATTGCCATGCAACTTTCCACCGTTTCGTTTATTATGACACACTCATCATTGTCATATTGCTTTGCATGATCATGTAGTTGACATCATATTTGTGGCAAAGCCACCGTTCATAATTTTTCATACATGTCACTCTTGATTCATTGCTATCCCGGTATACCGCCGGAGGCATTCATATAGAGTCATATTTTGTTCTAGTATCGAGTTGTAATCATTGAGTTGTAAATAAATAAGCGGTGTGATGATCTTCATTCATAGAGCATTGTCCCAATAAAAAAAGAGAGAAAGGCCAAATAAAAAAAAGAAGGCCAAAAAAAGAGAATAAAAAGGGACAATGCTACTATCCTTTTTTCCACACTTGTGCTTCAAAGTAGCACCATGATCTTCATGATAGAGAGTCTCTTGTTTTGTCACTTTCATATACTAGTGGGAATTTTTCATTATAGAACTTGGCTGGTATATTCCAACAATGGGCTTCCTCAAATGCCCTAGGTCTTCGTGAGCAAGCAAGTTGGATGCACACCCACTTAGTTTCTTTTGTTGAGCTTTCATGCATTTATAGCTCTAGTGCATCCGTTGCATGGCAATCCCTACTCCTTGCATTAACATCAATCGATGGGCATCTCCATAGCTCATTCATTAGCCGCGTTGATGTGAGACTTTCTCCCTTTTTGTCTTCTCCACATAACCCCCATCATTATATTCTATTCCACCCATAGTGCTATATCCATGGCTCACGCTCATGTATTGCGTGAAGGTTGAAGAAAGTTTGAGATTACTAAAGTATGAAACAATTGCTTGGCTTGTCATCGGGGTTGTGCGTGATGAGAGCATTCTTGTGTGACGAAAATGGAGCATGACTAAACTATATGATTTTGTAGGGATGAACTTTCTTTGGCCATGTTATTTTGAGAGGACATAATTCCTTAGTTAGCATGCTTGAAGTATTATTACTTTTATGTCAATATTAAACCTTTATCTTGAATCTTTCGGATCTGAATATTCATACCACAATTAGGAGAATTACATTGAAATTATGCCAAGTAGCATTCCACATCAAAAATTCTGTTTTTATTATTTACCTACTCGAGGACGAGCAGGAATTAAGCTTGGGGATGCTTGATACGTCTCCAACGTATTTATATTTTTTATTGTTCCATGCTATATTATATTCTGTTTTGGACATTAATGGGCTTTATTATACACTTTTATATTATTTTTGGGACTAACCTATTAACCAGAGGCCCAGCCTAGAATTGCTGTTTTTTGCCTATTTCAGAGTTTCGCAGAAAAATAATATCAAACGGAGTCCAAACGGAATGAAACCTTCGGGAACGTGATTTTCGGAACGAACGTGATCCGGAGGACTTGGACCCTACGTCAAGACATCAACCAGGAGGGCACGAGGTAGGGGGGCGCGCCTACCCCCCTGGGCGCGCCCTCCACCCTCGTGGGCCCCACGTTGCTCCACCGACGTACTTCTTCCTCCTATATATACCTACGTAGCCCCAAACTACCAGATACAGAGCCAAAAACCTAATTCCACCACCGCAACCTTCTGTACCCATGAGATCCCATCTTGGGGCCTTTTTCCAGAGCTCCACCGGAGGGGGCATCGATCACGGAGGGCTTCTACATCAACACCATAGCCTCTCCAATGATGTGTGAGTAGTTTACCTCATACCTTCGGGTCCATAGTTATTAGCTAGATGGCTTCTTCTCTCTTTTTGGATCTCAACACAATGTTCTCCCCCTCTCTTGTGGAGATCTATTCGATGTAATCTTCTTTTGCGGTGTGTTTGTTGAGACCGATGAATTGTGGGTTTATGATCAAGTTTATCTATGAACAACATTTGAATCTTATCTGAATTCTTTTATGTATGATTGGTTATCTTTGCAAGTCTCTTTGAATTATCAGTTTGGTTTGGCCTACTAGATTGATCTTTCTTGCAATGGGAGAAGTGCTTAGCTTTGGGTTCAATCTTGCGGTGTCCTTTCCCAGTGACAGTAGGGGCAGCAAGGCACGTATTGTATTGTTGCCATCGAGGATAACAAGATGGGGTTTATATCATATTGCATGAGTTTATCCCTCTACATCATGTCATCTTACTTAAAGCGTTACTCTGTTCTTATGAACTTAATACTCTAGATGCATGCTGGATAGCAGTCGATGTGTGGAATAATAGTAGTAGATGCAGGCAGGAGTCGGTCTACTTGTCTCGGACGTGATGCCTATATACATGATCATACCTAGATATTCTCATAACTATGCTCAATTCTATCAATTGCGCAACAGTAATTTGTTCACCCACCGTACTACTTATGCTCTTGAGAGAAGCCACTAGTGAAACCTATGGCCCCCGGGTCTATTTTCCATCATATTAATCTCCCGTCAACAAGTTATTTCTAGCGTCATATTTATTTTGCTTTCTTTACTTTGCATCTTTATCATAAAAATACCAAAAACATCATCTTATCATATCTATCAGATCTCACTCTCATAAGTGACCGTGAAGGGATTGACAACCCCTTTATTGCGTTGGTTGCGAGGATTTATTTGTTTGTGTAGGTGCGAGGGACTCGTGCGTGGCCTCCTACTGGATTGATACCTTGGTTCTCAAAAACTGAGGGAAATACTTATGCTACTTTGCTGCATCACCCTTTCCTCTTCAAGGGAAAACCAACGCAATGCTCAAGAGGTAGCAGGAGGCTGACCTATGGGCCTACTAAGTTGACGCGTACGCAGGGCTTGTCCACTTAGTCAACAAACGATTCTAGCAGTAGTAACCGTTGGATTTGAATCGAACAGTCCTGCTGCTTCTTCAATCGCTGCTCTTCTTGCACCAGCCGCCCAAACCAGCGCCGGCGAGACCGCCTGCTCCTGCCTCCAGTGGCGGGCTGTGCTGCCGTTGACGCCTCATTGCCCCCTACTACTACCACCGCTAGCCAGGCCCTACGGCAACGGCAGCCTCACACCGCAGCCAAACCAGTGAACCCTCGTACTCCTCTCCGCGTGGGCATCCACTGCCGCATCTTCCCCGGCTCCGCGTCATCCCCTTCCTAGGCCTCGCCGCCGTCCACTGCCTTGGTGCTCTCAGCGCGGCGTGGTCAATGTGGTCAACGACCGACTTCCATCGGAAGAGTACTGTACATGGAGAGGCTGACAGCTGGGTGCAAGGCCACAGCCCAGTTTTTTTGTGATTTGCCAAGTCGCTTTGTCAGGCCTGTTGGGCTGCAAATCTTTCAAGACGAGGAGAGCTTTCATTTGGCTGGCCGAGAAAATGGCCTATCAGTAATGAGAAATGGGCTGTACATTTTTAAAACACATCAAACCGGCAATTAGTTTCAAATTTCTTTTTTTCATTTCAAGATTTTAAATTGCATTCATTTTTATGCGTGGACAATTTGTTGGATTTTATATTGATATATATATATTTTTAAAATCAGTTTGAACGTGACTCAAAATTTCGGGATTAAAAACAGTTTTGTAGCGACCAGACCTCAAATGGTCTGTGCTACTGTGCACCAGTGTCATCCCTGGATCAGTAATGCTGACACGCAGAGTACAAATGGTGGATTTATAACAGAGTAGCAATCACACACTTATTACATCGAATATCTCCGAAGAGATTAAGTATGATAAACATGGCTTAAGGCCATCTAAAACGATAACAGTGGAAGACTTGGAAGATAAGTGAGTCCATCAACTCCAGCGGCATCACTGAGTATAAGACCACGACCTAAGGCACCTTACTCGTCGTCTGAAAAGTCTGCAACATGAAACGTTGCAGCCCGAGAACGGGTCAGCACATAGAATATGCTGGCAAAGTAACACATAGAGGATAATGAACAATAATAAGGCTATACTACATGCATATATGGCTGGTGGAAAGCTCTATGGTTACAATTTTGCGAAAAGCCAATTTTACCCTACTTCAAAGGAATAAATTTTATTTAACTATCATGGTGGTTGTGAAACATTGAGATGGTTGACAGCATCTCAATCCCAATTAAGAATCATCATTAACCCAACAAAATTAATTAAAAGTAACATGGTGATGAGATTCACGTGGTAATCCAAGTACTAGATACTCAAGTTGTCCATAACCGGGGACACGGCTAACCATGATTAGTTTGTACACTCTGCAGAGGTTTGTGCACTTTTCCCCACAAGACTCGACCTCCTCCGTTGGATTACTCGCACTACACGGTGTTTGAGTAACGGATGACCGAGGCACAGTCTTTCAGAAGTGTTTGCACCTTACGTATGGGTAGACAGTTACACCTACTTTCCCCTACATCTGCTAGTCTACCACTGTAAGAGTTCACACAACTTAGTCAACTATGCTAGAGCCCATAATAGCTTGCGGCTGCACACGGAAGTTTCTAGCATGAATAATCTCATGATCCCTTTGAACCTGGGTGGCGGTCCAAAAGAAAAACAGGCAATCCTGGAATACCCAGGTACCTCAATCCACCCAGATGTGAGTTTTAGTTGCCACCTTAAGTAAACCATTAATTAACAATCTCACATCTGTCATGGAAATCTCTCAAACCCAATCCACGTCTACGAGCATAGCATGGCAATATAATAGCAGCGTAGAAGTAACTCCCAAGGGTTTGATAAACAAAACAGGTAATAGGTACTACCTCAACTACTTCCCAATACCCACAATTTAATTAGATCCTAATCATGCAAGTGTTTGAGGAAAATAGATCTAATGCAATAAAAACTGGGTATGGAAGGTATATGAATTACTTGCCTTGCTGATGATCCGCGAAACCTAGCGATTCGAAGTAACAAGCGGCACACTCCGGGTAATCTATCGCAAACAAACAAGCAAACAATAAGCACTCATCTAATGCACAGGTAAAACTCAAATGAAAGATCCAACCAGAAAGTTCAACTTAAGAACTCCGGTTTGCAAAAAGAATCAACTCGAAAGAAGCAACGAAAGTCAAACTGCGAAAGAAAGAAGCTTCGTTTACTAATCTGGATCTAGGTCAAATTTTACAGTAGCAAAAACTTGTTTGAATAGGTTAAACGGAAAGAGAATTTCGAGACGAAACTCTAGGCGCTTGAATCGCCTGATTCCGATAAACGAGCGAGAAGTTAAGGAGAAACGAAGATTCGATCAGAAATCGAATCTGAGAAAATAGCGGAAAAATCCGACGAAAAAGAAAAACGGACGAACGGTTAAAGAACGGACGTTCGTTAACAGAGAAAAACCGACGAACGCGTTCGTTAAAACGAACGGTTCGGTGAACGCTCGCAAAATAATAAAACCGAAAAAACCGATCTAGGTTTTTTTTTTAAACGAATGGTTTTTTTAAAGAAAACCGGCAACTGAACGAGCGGCGAGGTACCTCGTCGGGGCGTGCTCCGGC
>NC_057808.1:273138992-273146971 GCF_018294505.1 Triticum aestivum
ACTCCGGCGGCGTCGGCTCCCGTGCGCGAGGCGGACGACGCGGGCGGGCCGGCCTGCGGCTCAGCTGGGCTCGGCCCAGTCGGGCGCAGTGCATTTTTTTTAAAACGTTCCACGGAAAATAATTTTTATAAAAATAAATAAAAGTCCAAAAAAGATAAAACAAATTTTCCCCATCTAGTTAGAAAATCTAGAATAGGGTGAACATTTTTTTAACACAAAATAAATTTTTTGAAAACATGCAATATTTTTAATGCAATTAAAATTGCAAATAAAATCCGAATAAATTCCAATAAATGATTTTAACACTTTTTCTCCAGTATTTCAATTGTTTTGGAGAAGTCATATTTTCTCCTCTCATTTATTATTAAAATGAAATATTTTTCCGGAGAGAAAATAATTAAAACCAAAATCCTCGTTTTATTATTTGATGAAAATCAAATATGAAAATTTGAGAAAATCCCCAACTCTCTCCGAGGGTCCTTGAGTTGCTTAGGACTTATCGAGGATTTGTCAAAATGCAATAAAACATGATATGCAATGATGATCTATGTATAACATACCAAATTGGAAATTTGGGATGTTACAAACCTACCCCCCTTAAGATGAATCTCGCCCTCGAGATTCGGGTTGGCTAGAAAACAGGTGGGAGTGGTCCTTCCGTAGATCTTCCTCTCGCTCCCAGGTGGCTTCATCTTCCGTGTGGTGACTCCACTGGACTTTGCAAAACTGGATAACCTTGCTGCGGGTAACTCGGCTGGCATACTCAAGAATCTTAACTGGTTTCTCCTCATAGGTCAAATCACTTTCCAGCTGAATCGCTTCCAGTGGCACAGTATCTCTCAGTGGTATCTCAGCCATCTCTGCATGGCACTTCTTCAACTGGGAGACGTGAAATACATCATGAACTCTAGACAATCCTTCGGGCAATTCCAGCTTGTAGGCAACCTCTCCCATATGTTCCACAACTCTGTATGGTCCGATAAAACGGGGCGCTAACTTTCCCTTAACTCCAAAGCGCTTCACTCCTCGAAGTGGTGATACTCGAAGATACACTCGGTCTCCGACTTCGTGAATTGTCTCTTTTCGTTTAGAATCAGCATAACTCTTTTGTCTGGACTGGGCTACCCTGAGCCTGTCGCGAATCAACCTCACTTTCTGTTCAGACTCCTTAATCAAATCTGGTCCAAACAACTGACGGTCTCCAACTTCGTCCCATAACAACAGTGTTCTAAACCTCCTTTCGTACAAAGCTTCGAAAGGCGCCATCTTCAAACTGGTTTGATAACTGTTGTTATATGAAAACTCTGCATATGGCAAATTGTCGTCCCAACTAGATCCATAATCTAGTGCACAAGCTCTCAACATGTCCTCCAAAATCTGGTTGACTCTCTCGGTCTGTCCATCTGTCTGCGGGTGAAAAGCTGTACTAAATTCCAGCCTGGTTCCCAATGTTTCATGTAACTGCTTCCAAAACTTCGAGGTAAATTGGGTTCCTCTGTCTGATACAATGGTCCTCGGAACTCCATGCAAACATACGATCCTGGTCATGTATATCTTTGCCAACTTAGCACTGGTGTAAGTGGTCTTCACTGGAATGAAATGAGCCACTTTCGTCAAACGGTCGACTACAACCCATATTGAGTCATAGCCTGAACGTGTCCTGGGTAATCCCGTGATAAAATCCATGCCTATTTTATTCCACTTCCATTCGGGTATCGGCAATGGTTGTAGCAATCCTGCTGGCTTCTGATGCTCTGCCTTCACTCTCTGACATACATCACAAACTGCTACATATTCAGCAATATCCTTCTTCATTCCGGTCCACCGGAAAGTATTCTTCAGATCCAAATACATCTTGGTATTCCCTGGGTGAATCGAGTACGGTGAATCATGGGCTTCTTGCAAAATCAACTTCCTGATCTCCGGATCATTTGGCACATATACGCGGTCCTCAAACCATAAGGTATCGTGCTCATCCTCACGAAATCCCTTGGCTTTTCCTTTGCTCATCTTCTCCTTTATCTCTTCAATCTCCTTGTCTGTCTTCTGAGCTTCTCTGATCCTTTCCATCAAGGTAGACTGAATCTCCAATGTCGCTAAATAGCCTCTTGGGACTATCTCCAAACATAGCTCGCGAAGGTCCTCGGCTAACTCCTGAGGTAACTCTCCTGTCATGAGGGTGTTGACATGACTCTTGCGGCTCAACGCGTCTGCTACTACGTTAGCCTTTCCAGGGTGATAATGCAATCTCATATCATAGTCCTTAATGAGCTCCAACCATCTCCTCTGTCTGAGATTTAACTCCTTCTGCGTGAAAATATACTTCAAACTCTTGTGATCTGTATACACCTCACAATGGTTTCCGATGAGAAAATGTCTCCATGTCTTCAAGGCATGCACCACGGCTGCTAATTCCAAATCATGCGTAGCATAATTCTTCTCATGGGGTTTAAGTTGTCGTGAAGCATATGACACAACTCTTCCTTCCTGCATAAGCACTGCTCCAAGTCCTCGACGAGAAGCGTCGCAATAAACTTCATAATCCTTGCGTTGATTTGGCAGAATAAACACTGGTGACGTAACCAATCGTTCCTTCAACTCTTGGAAACTAGCTTCACATTCCTCAGTCCAATTGAATTTGGTGTCCTTCTTCAATAGCTCAGTCATGGCCTTGGCAATCTTCGAGAAATTCTCGATGAATCTTCAGTAGTATCCTGCAAGTCCAAGAAAACTCCAGATTTCTCCAACTGTCGTGGGTGATTCCCAACTTGTCACTGTATCAACCTTGGCAGGGTCTATTGCTACTCCTTCTCCAGAAATAACATGTCCAAGGAATCCAACTTCCTTCAGCCAAAATTCACATTTGCTGAACTTGGCATATAACTGATGTTCTCTGAGCTTCTCAAGTGCTCCTCATGCTCTTCCTCATTCTTGGAAAAGACTAAAATATCGTCAATGAACACCACGACGAACTTATCCAAAAACTCCATAAACACTTTGTTCATCAGGTTCATAAAATAGGCAGGTGCGTTAGTCAGACCAAATGACATAACGGTATACTCATACAATCCATATCTGGTGGTAAATGCCGTCTTGGGTATATCCTGCTCTCGAATCTTTAACTGATGGTATCCTGATCGTAGATCGATCTTGGAAAATACTTTAGCTCCTTGTAGGCGGTCAAACAAATCATTGATCATCGGCAGTGGGTACTTGTTTTTGATGGTCACTTCATTCAATCCACGGTAATCAACAACCATCCTCAGCGATCCATCTTTCTTCTCCACTAGAAGTACTGGTGATCCCCAAGGTGACGAACTTGGGCGAATATAGCCTTTATCCAGTAACTCCTTGATCTGTTTCTTAATTTCCTCCAAATCTTTTGCGGGCATCCTGTACGGTCTCTTAGATATTGGCCCTGTGCCTGGCAAAAGTTCAATCAAGAACTCAATGTCTCTATCTGGTGGCATGCCTGGCAACTCTTCTAGAAATACATCCGGATAATCCTTCACCACTGGTACTTCCTCCTGTACAACTCCTGATAAGGAATTTACTTGAGTCCTCTTCGGCATATGCCGGGATACATACTTGAACCTTTTCCCTTCCGGGGTGGTAAGCAAAATCGTCTTGCTGGCACAGTCGATGTTTCCTCCATACAACGATAGCCAATCCATTCCCAAAATCACATCCAAACCTTGCGACTCCAACACTATGAGGTCTGAGGGGAAAACATGCCTACCAATGGCCAATGGTATCTGAAAACATCCTTGGCTTGCCATATACTCTGCTCCTGGCGAGGTTACTAACATAGGGGTTCTGAGAACTTTGGTGGACAGCTTAAACTTATTCACAAGTCCCCTTGATATGTATGAATGCGATGCACCAGTATCGAAAAGAACGGTTGCAGTAAATGACCTAACCAAAAACTTACCTATTACTGCATCAGGCTGAGCTTCAACCTCCTCCACGCTCACGTGGTTCACATGCCCTTTGTTGAACGGGTTCGGCTTCTTCCCAGAGCTTCCATTGCCATTTCCATTTTGGGCTTCAGGACATTCATTGGAATAATGTCCATTCTTCTGGCACTTAAAGCAAGTGACTTGGCTCAGGTCCCTCTTGGCTGGGGTAGATGGGTTGGTGCGGTTCTGTCCGTTGCTTCCTCCATTCCCATTACCATTTTTAGAGACATTATGGTTGTGCGAACTACCTCCTCCATGGGTATGCTGAAATTGTCCTCCCGGCTTCGGGGCAAAACGAGGCTTCTGTTGAGCTCCTGAGTTATACTTCCCTTGTCCATACTTCCTCTTACGGTTTTCAATCTGTTGTTGCTTCCCTTCAATCATGAGAGCTCTATCTACCAGCTCCTGGTAGTTGTTGAAGGTTGCTACCATCAACTGCATACTCAGCTCATCATTCAGTCCTTCCAAAAACTTCTCCTGCTTGGCTGCATCTGTAGCAACGTCATCTGGTGCATAACGTGCTAACTTACTGAAATCCTCCACATACTGGCCTACGGTGCGTCCTCCTTGGCGTAGGTTGCGAAACTCACGCTTCTTCATAGCCATAGCTCCTGCTGAAACATGAGCTGTACGGAAAGCTTGCTGAAACTGGTCCCATGTGACAGTGTCAATAGGGTGCGTGGCTGTATAATTCTCCCACCATGATGCTGCGGGTCCATCAAGCTGATGTGCGGCAAAACGCACTCTTTCCGCATCTGTGCATCCTGCAGTGGTCAACTCTCTTCCAACTTTGCGGAGCCAATCATCTGCAACAATCGGCTCGGTGCTTCTGGAAAACACCGGCGGGTTTAGCCTTAAGAAACGGGCTAAGTGATCAACAGGTGGTGGTGGCGGTGGGTTGTTGTTGTTGTTGCCTTGGTTCTGCACTAACACTTGCATCAGGGCATTCTGTTGCTGAATCAACTGGGTGATCTCTGGTGGGAAAACAAATCCGGTGTCGCGTCTCGGAGGCATCTGATAGGTTAGAAAAGATGAGAGTTAAGAATATAATGAGGTCTAGAGAGAAGACACTACCCATATGCTCATGAGACAAATTCAATCAATATCACTCAATCAATTCAAACAAGGCAAAACAATCAATCTAACTAGCGTTACAAAGTGCTTGAACTATACTATTAAATGGGGGAAAACTACTACTGATATGGTGGTCTAATAAAAATTCTAATCCGTTGAAGACTCCATGATGTCTGCTCCAGCTTCATCAACAAAGTCATCTTCACTTGGTTCCGAGTCGGTGTCGTCGATGATGATGTAGTTATCCGGACAAGTGCATTCGTCAACTTCTGCTTTTGGCACTGGATTTCCCATGAATACTCCAATCTTCTTCTCCAGGTCGTCATTCTTCCCTACCAGTGCGATGATTTCCTCCATATAATCCTCGCGTGTAGCCTTGAGTTCTTCTTGGAGCTCCTTGATCTTGGTTAATGCCTTCTTCAGTTCTTCCTTGTCCGTGCACATCTGGTTCTCCTGGCGACGAATATGTTGGTTTTTCTCCTGGATGAAAGCTGCGATTGATCCATCCTTCTTGGTTCTGATCATCTCCCATTGCGCGTCTCGGCGTCCACAAATCTGATAAATTGTATCCTTAAGCTCCTGGTAGTAGACTTCTCCAATGCGTCCCATAGCAATGTGAGCGGCCATGCTCTTCCCTAAACTCCAAGTTGGTGCTTCAAAAACCAATCTTATAGGTTCAGTAACTGGCACAAACGTCCTTCCTAGAATGTGAACTTGAATCTTCCAGCTCTCCTCTTCGGGTAATGCGGCGTTGTAGGTTCCGGTGATGCTTGGTATTCCTATGTTCAAGTACTTGGTGACTTCCTTCAAGTGTCGACCAAACGGCGTGTCTTCATCTGGTTGCATGAACTTGCTCCTTGCATCCGCCATTCCTAAAATACTAGAAAGAAGGAGAGGGGTCAGAAACGAGAAGAGAGAAGCTTTCTAGGGCTTAAGCTTAGTGGTCGTGTCCTACAGTCAGTGTGTGCTCCGATACCAACTTTGTAGCGACCAGACCTCAAATGGTCTGTGCTGCTGTGCACCAGTGTCATCCCTGGATCAGTAATGCTGACACGCACAGTACAAATGGAGGATTTATAACAGAGTAGCAATCACACACTTATTACATCGAATATCTCCGAAGAGACTAAGTATGATAAACATGGCTTAAGGCCATCTAAAACGATAACAACGGAAGACTTGGAAGATAAGTGAGTCCATCAACTCCAGCGGCATCACTGAGTATAAGACCACGACCTAAGGCACCTTACTCGTCGTCTGAAAAGTCTGCAACATGAAACGTTGCAGCCCGAGAACGGGTCAGCACATAGAATATGCTGGCAAAGTAACACATAGAGGATAATGTACAATAATAAGGCTATACTACATGCATATATGGCTGGTGGAAAGCTCTATGGTTACAATTTTGCGAAAATCCAATTTTACCCTACTTCAAAGGAATAAATTTTATTTAACTATCATGGTGGTTGTGAAACATTGAGATGGCTGACAGCATCTCAATCCCAATTAAGAATCATCATTAACCCAACAAAATTAATTAAAAGTAACATGGTGATGAGATTCACGTGGTAATCCAAGTACTAGATACTCAAGTTGTCCATAACCGGGGACACGGCTAACCATGATTAGTTTGTACACTCTGCAGAGGTTTGTGCACTTTTCCCCACAAGACTCGATCTCCTCCGTCGGATTACTTGCACTACATGGTGTTTGAGTAACGGATGACCGAGACACAGTCTTTCAGAAGTGTTTGCACCTTACGTATGGGTAGACAGTTACACCTACTTTCCCCTACATCTGCTAGTCTACCACTGTAAGAGTTCACACAACTTAGTCAACTATGCTAGAGCCCATAATAGCTTGCGGCTGCACACGGAAGTTTCTAGCATGAATAATCTCATGATCCCTTTGAACCTGGGTGGCGGTCCAAAAGAAAAACAGGCAATCTTGGAATACCCAGGTACCTCAATCCACCCAGATGTGAGTTTTAGTTGCCACCTTAAGTAAACCATTAATTAACAATCCCACATCTGTCATGGAAATCTCTCAAACCCAATCCACGTCTACGAGCATAGCATGGCAATATAATAGCAGCGTAGAAGTAACTCCCAAGGGTTTGATAAACAAAACAGGTAATAGGTACTACCTCAACTACTTCCCAATACCCACAATTTAATTAGATCCTAATCATGCAAGTGTTTGAGGAAAATAGATCTAATGCAATAAAAACTGGGTATGGAAGGTATATGAATTACTTGCCTTGCTGATGATCCGCGAAACCTAGCGATTCGAAGTAACAAGCGGCACACTCCGGGTACTCTATCGCAAACAAACAAGCAAACAATAAGCACTCATCTAATGCACAGGTAAAACTCGAATGAAAGATCCAACCAGAAAGTTCAATTTAAGAACTCCGGTTTGCAAAAAGAATCAACTCGAAAGAAGCAACGAAAGTCAAACTGCGAAAGAAAGAAGCTTCATTTACTAATATGGATCTAGGTCAAATTTTACAGTAGCAAAAACTTGTTTGACTAGGTTAAACGGAAAGAGAATTTCGAGACGAAACTCTAGGCGCTTGAATCGCCTGATTCCGATAAACGAGCGAGAAGTTAAGGAGAAACGAAGATTCGATCAGAAATCGAATCTGAGAAAATAGCGGAAAAATCTGACGAAAAAGAAAAACGGACGAACGGTTAAAGAACGGACGTTCGTTAACAGAGAAAAACCGACGAACGCGTTCGTTAAAACGAACGGTTCGGTGAACGCTCGCAAAATAATAAAACAAAAAAAACCGATCTAGGTTTTTTTTAAATGAATGGTTTTTTTTAAAGAAAACCGGCAACCGAACGAGCGGCGAGGTACCTCGTCGGGGCGTGCTCCGGCGGGGCTCCGGTGGCTCGGGGCGAGGGGTGGCGAGGGCGCGGGGTGCGGGGTGCGAGGGCGGCG